>NW_027257807.1:0-25736 GCF_043159975.1 Macaca nemestrina
TGTAAGATAATTAATATTGATAGGAGGCAGATCAATGGTCACCAGGATAGAGGTGTGTGTGAGGTGGAACAGAGGGGAGGGAGTATCAAGAGGCATGAGGAAACTTTTGGGGGTAATGGATTTATTTACTATCTTGACAGTGATAATGGTTTTGTGAGTGTGTGTATATATATATATACACACACACACACACATATATGCATACACACTTTATATAAAGACATACCAAATCTTATACTTTAAACATATTTAATTTGTTGTACATCAGTTATACGTGAATAAAGCTGCTACAAAAAAAGAGGAAAATACTTGTCCCTACTCCAGTTCAGCTATTTCTCACTACAAGTAAATGCAGACATGGTTTCATAGATGAAATTGATGAGGAAATGAAAACCTAGGTTGAGGGGGCTGGCAGAGTCACTTGATGATTCTCTGAGTTGCAGAATCAGCCATTGAATTCGGGCCTACCAATTGCCTATGTAGTGCTGTAATCATTGGATTCATTTTTCCCTTTATTTCTTCATGCAGGGATTTTAAAATAACCCACCAGGAAAAAACAAAACAAACAAACAGCAAAGAATGATATATTATTTGTCAGCATATTCTTCAACTTTAGCAAGAGAAAAAATAATCCTAGTGTTGAAAATGAACCCACGTAGCCAACCTTACACTTATACTGTATGTATGTATGTATGTGTGTATTATTAAGACGGAGTTTTGCTGTGTCTCCCAGGCTGAAGTACAGTGGTGTGTTCTCAGCTCACTGTAGCAACCTCTACCTCCTAGGTTCAAGCAATTATCTTGCCTCAGCCTCCTGAGTGGCTGGGACTACAGGTGCTCACCACCACGCCTGGCTAATTTTTCTATTTTTAGTAGAGGCGGGGTTTCACCATGTAGGCCAAGCTGATCTTGAACTCCTGACCTCCCAAAGTGCTAGGACTACAGGCGTGCGCCACAGTGCCTGGCCTATACTTGTACCTTTATAGGTGAGGAAACAGACACTAATTAAAATGCAGATACCAGATTGCAGTATTTAAAGGAGTAAGAGATAACCTTGTAAGAAGCACTAGGAGTCAGTACTCTAATCCACAGCTGAGTATGTGCCAGTCAATCCATTTCATTTGATTGGAAATGTAATTATAAAATAATTCCTCCTCCCTTACAGATTCAAGGCTCTGATTAAATAAAGCAGTGCATTAGAAGGTGCTTCAGCAGCCACAAAGTACCCTGCCTGTTCTCATTTATAGTGGACAGACAATTTCGGGTTTTACCATCTGCTACTCCTGATTTTCAACATAATACTCAGCTTCTTGGAGTCATAATTTTTCTTTTGTTCATTGGGGCTAATAATGCCTCCCTTAAAAACTTTCTGTAAGAATTGATTACAATATATACAAAGGGCTGAGTTTAGTGACATCCTGTGCTGGGTGTTTAATGCAATTGGCCAGTGTGCAGGTATAGATGTTTTAATTCATTAGATGAGTGTGCACTCATAATTCCTAGAAAAAATGCTTCATGCTTATTCCCTAGAGAGGATGTATCACAAACTGCCTGAACTTTTAGGGAGACACAAATTTAATTCTGTAGCAATTCCATTAAATGATATTTAGAGACAAGGATGTAATATTCAAAATTGAGCTTGACTAAGGCAAAAGGAAATAAAACCTCTACACTTTTCTTTTTGGTCTCATATAGCCAACGTTCAGCCCATTAGACTCAAAGAAATGGTAGAATATTCAGCAAATAAGCATATTCCATTGTTAATAATAAACTCAAATATTTAACAAAAGATCAGCACAAGTATTCTGTTATGGAAGTAAATAAAGGAAAAAATGTATTTTAGATTTTTATGTATCACTTGCTTTTTCAAGTTCATATGAAAAGAATAGTGGAGCAAGAGTCTGGAGATCCTGGTTATAGTCCTACGGTTTTTAAAGAATAAATTGTTTGACCTCAGTAAACTGCTACATTAGATGCACCTTTCCTATCTGTGATACAGATGGGGTGGCGAATACAAATTCTGTAGAATCTTCCATTCCTAGCGTTTTTTGAATTTATACTTGTAACGAGATATCCTAAAAACCAAACCCATTATCTTTGTCTTTTTTCAATATTAAAATGGCAGGGAATTTGTGCCAAGCAGAACCCATGCTCAAAGGGCACTGGGCAGCATAACATTCCACCCAGCAGGTCACATCGCTTTCTACGTTCTGACCTATGACCTGGCCTGCTTCACTCCACCCCAGCAGGTCACATCGCTTTCTACATTCAGACCTATGACCTGGCCTGCTTCATTCCACCCCAGCAGGTCACATCGCTTTCTACATTCTGACCTATGACCTGGCCGGCTTCACTCCACCCCAGCAGGTCACATTGCTTTCTACATTCAGACCTATGACCTGGCCGGCTTCACTCCACCCCAGCAGGTCACATCGCTTTCTACGTTCAGACCTATGACCTGGCCGGCTTCACTCCACCCCAGCAGGTCACATCGCTTTCTACGTTCTGACCTATGACCTGGCCGGCTTCACTCCACCCCAGCAGGTCACATCGCTTTCTACGTTCAGACCTATGACCTGGCCGGCTTTCTACCTGTTGGTGAGAGGTTGAGTGTTCCTCCTCTTTGATGGATTAAACCAAAGATATATTCCGAGAAGAACTGAAACACGGTGAATTAATCTGGTCGTCGTCTGAGCTACTTGCTCATCCCACGCTCGCTCCTGTGTGCAGGACGTATTTAAGTGTCACAAACAATTCCCAGAAGAAATATGATGAAATGCTTTATGCACTCACAGGAAACACAAAGGTTTGACGAACTGTGATCCTCCAAGGAATTTCACTCTCCTCTCCTTCAAATTTAACGATAAAAGAAGGAAACACAGGGGAATTTTTTAAGGACATTCTACTGATGATTGAGTTAGTAAGAAGCACTGCATGGGGTGTTTGTGCAACCCAAAGATGCCTACATAAAGACAATTAGGGAGTGGTTGAGAAAAGTCTTTTTGCTGATGCCTGAAAGTCTTTTGAAAGAGGAGGTTACTTTCTGTGTTTTGTGAATTGGCATATATGCATTGCTATAATGCTTAGAAAGAAAGAAATACGAGGTTATTTCTTTTCTTCATTTTATTTTATTTTTTATTTATTATTATTATTATTATACTTTAAGTTCTAGGGTATATGTGCATAACGTGCAGGTTTGTTACATATGTATCCTTGTGCCATGTTGGTGTGCTGCACCCATCAACTCGTCAGCACCCATCAACTCGTCATTTACTTCAGGTATAACTCCCAATGCAATCCCTCCCCTCTCCTCCCCCCATGACAGGCCCCGGTGTGTGATGTTCCCCTTCCCGAGTCCAAGTGATCTCATTGTTCAGTTCCCACCTATGAGTGAGAACATGTGGTGGTTGGTTTTCTGTTCTTGTGATAGTTTGCTAAGAATGATGGTTTCCAGCTGCATCCATGTCCCTACAAAGGACATAAACTCATCCTTTTTGATGGCTGCATAGTATTCCATGGTGTATATGTGCCACATTTTCTTAATCCAGTCTGTCACTGATGGACATTTGGGTTGATTCCAAGTCTTTGCTATTGTGAATAGTGCCCCAATAAATATACGTGTTCATGTGTCTTTATAGCAGCATGACTTATAATCCTTTGGGTATATCTCCAGTAATGGGATGGCTGGGTCAAATGGTATTTCTAGTTCTAGATCCTTGAGGAATTGCCACACAGTTTTCCACAATGGTTGAACTAGTTTACAGTTCCACCAACAGTGTAAAAGTGTTTCTGTTTCTCCAAATCCTCTCCAGCACCTGTTGTTTCCTGATTTTTTAGTGATGGCCATTCTAACGGGTGTGAGATGGTATCTCATTGTGGTTTTGATTTGCATTTCTCTGATGGCCAGTGATGATGAGCATTTTTTCATGTGTCTGTTGGCTGTATGAATGTCTTCTTTTGAGAACTGTCTGTTCATATCCTTTGCCCACTTTTTGATGGGGTTGTTTTTTCTTGTAAATTTGAGTTCTTTATAAGTTCTGGATATTAGCCCTTTGTCAGATGAGTAGATTGCAAAAATTTTCTCCCAGTCTGTAGGTTGCCTATTCACTCTGATGACAGTTTCTTTTGCTGTGCAGAAGCTCTTTAGTTCAATTAGATCCCATTTGTGTATTTTGGCTTTTGTTGCCATTGCTTCTGGTGTTTTACATATGAAGTCCTTGCCCATGCCTATGTCCTGAATTGTATTACCTAGGTTTTCTTCTAGGGTTTTTATGGTTTTATGTCTAACATTTAAGTCTCTAATCCATCTTGATTTAATTTTTGTATAAGATGTAAGGAAAGGATCCAGTTTCAGCTTTCTACTTATGGCTAGCCAATTTTCCCAGCACCATTTATTAAATAGGGAATCTTTTCCCCATTTCTTGTTTTTGTCAGGTTTGTCAAAGATCAGATGGCTATAGATGTGTGGTATTATTTCTGAGGGCTCTGTTCTGTTCCATTGGTCTATATCTCTGTTTTGGTACCAGTACCATGCTGTTTTGGTTACTGTAGCCTTGTAGTATAGTTTGAAGTCAGGTAGCGTGATGCCTCCAGCTTTATTCTTTTGACTTAGGATTGTCTTGGCAATGCGGGCTCTTTTTTGGTTCCATATGAACTTTAAAGCAGTTTTTTCCAATTCTGTGAAGAAACTCATTGGTAGCTTGATGGGGATGGCATTGAATCTATAAATTACCTTGGGCAGTATGGCCATTTTCACAATATTGATTCTTCCTATCCATGAACATGGTACCGTCTTCCATTTGTTTGTGTCCTCTTTTATTTCACTGAGCAGTGGTTTGTAGTTCTCCTTGAAGAGGACCTTTATTTCCCTTTGAGTTGGATTCCTAGGTATTGTATTCTCTTTGAAGCTATTGTGAATGGGAGTTCATTTATGATTTGGCGCTCTGTTTCTCTGTTACTGGTGTATAAGAATGCTTGTGATTTTTGCACATTGATTTTGTATCCTGAGACTTTGCTGAAGTTGCTTATCAGCTTAAGGAGATTTTGGGCTGAGACAATGGGGTTTTCTAAATATACAATCATGTCATCTGCAAACAGGGACAATTTAACTTCTTCTTTTCCTAACTGAATACCCTTGATTTCTTAGCCAGAACTTCCAACACTATGTTGAATAGGAGTGGTGAGAGAGGGCATCCCTGTCTTGTGCCAGTTTTCAAAGGAAATGCTTCCAGTTTTTGCCCATTCAGTATGATATTGGCGGTGGGTTTGTCATAAATAGCTCTTATTATTTTGAGATACGTTCCATCAATACCGAATTTATTGAGAGTCTTTAGCATGAAGGGCTGTTGGATTTTGTCAAAGGCCTTTTCTGCATCTATTGAGATAATCATGTGGTTTTTGTTTTTGGTTCTGTTTATATGCTGGATTATGTTTATTGATTTGCATATGTTGAACCAGCCTTGCATCCCAGGGATGAAGCCCCCTTGATCATGGTGGATAAGCTTTTTGATGTGCTGCTGGATTCAGTTTGCCAGTATTTTATTGAGGGTTTTTGCATTGATGTTCATCAGGAATATTGGTCTAAAATTCCTTTTTTTATTGTATCTCTGTCAGGCTTTGGTATCAGGATGATGTTGGCCTCGTAAAATGAGCTAGGGAGGATTCCCTCTTTTTCTATTTATTGGAATAGTTTCAGAAGGAATGGTACCAACTCCTCCTTGTACCTCTGGTAGAATTTGGTTGTGAATCCATCTGATCCTGGACTTTTTTTGGTTGGTGGGCTATTAATTATTGCCTCAATTTCAGAGCCTACTATTGGTCTCTTCAGGGATTCAACTTCTTCCTGGTTTAGTCTTGGGAGAGTGTAAGTGTCCAGGAAATTATCCATTTCTTCTAGATTTTCTAGTTTATTTGCATAGAGGTGTTTATAGTATTCTCTGATGGTAGTTTGTATTTCTGTGGGGTTGGTGGTGACATCCCTTTTGTCGTTTTTTTATTGTGTCTATTTGATTCTTCTCTCTTTTCTTCTTTATTAGTCCTGCTAGCAGTCTATCAATTTTGTTGATCTTTTCAAAAACCCAGCTCCTAGATTCATTGATTTTTTGGAGGGTTTTTTGTATCTCTATCTCCTTCAGTTCTGCTCTGATCTTAGTTATTTCTTGCCTTCTGCTATCTTTTGAATGTGTTTGCTCTTGCTTCTCTAGTTCTTTCAATTGTGATGCTAGGGTGTCAATTTTAGATCTTTCCTGCTTTCTCTTGTGGGCATTTAGTGCTATAAATTTCCCTCTATGCACTGCTTTAAATGTGTCCCAGAGATTCTGGGATGTTGTATCTTTGTTCTCATTGGTTTCAAAGAACATCTTTATTTCCGCCTTCATTTCGTTATATACCCAGTAGTCATTCAGGAGCAGGTTGCTCAGTTTCCATGTAGTTGAGCAGTTTTGATTGAGTTTCTTAGTTCTGAGTTCTAGTTTGATTGCACTGTGGTCTGAGAGACAGTTTGTTATAATTTCTGTTCTTTTACACTTGCTGAGGAGTGCTTTACTTCCAACTATGTGGTCAATTTTGGAATAAGTGTGATGTGGTGCTGAGAAGAACGTACATTTTTTTGATTTGGGGTGGAGAGTTCTGTAGATGTCTATTAGGTCCTCTTGGTGCAGAGTTGAGTTCCATTCCTGGATATCCTTGTTGACATTCTGTCTCATTGATCTGTCTGATGTCGACAGTGGGGTGTTAAAGTCTCCCATTATTATTGTATGGGAGTCTAAGTCTCTTTGTAAGTCTCTAAGGGCTTGCTTTATGAATCTGGGTGCTCCTGTATTGGGTGCATATATGTTTAGGATAGTTAGCTCTTCCTGATGAATTGATCCCTTTACCATTATGTAACGGCCTTCTTTGTCTCTTTTGATCTTTGATGGTTTAAAGTCTGTTTTATCAGAGACTGGGATTGCAACTCTTGCTTTTTTTTTGTTTTCCATTTGCTTGGTAGATCTTCCTCCATCCCTTTATTTTGAGCCTATGTGTGTCTCTGCATGTGAGATGGGTCTCCTGAATACAGAAAACTGATGGGTCTTGACTCTTTATCCAATTTGCCAGTCTGTGTCTTTTAATTGGAGCTTTTAGTCCATTTACATTTAAGGTTAATATTGTTATGCATGAACTTGATCCTGTCATTATGATATTAGCTGGTTATTTTGCTGGCTAGTTGTTGCAGTTTCTTCCTAGCATTGATGGAGTTTACATTTTGACATGTTTTTGCAATGGCTGGTACCTGTTGTTCCTTTCCGTGTTTAGTGCTTCCTTCAGGATCTCTTGTAGGGCAGGCCTGGTGGTGACAAAATCTCTAAGCATTTGCTTGTCTGTAAAGGATTTTATTTCTCCGTCACTTATGAAACTTAGTTTGGCTGATATGAAATTCTGCGTTGAAAATACTTTTCTTTAAGAATGTTGAATATTGGCCCCCACTCTCTTCTGGCTTGGAAAGTTTCTGCCCAGAGATCTGCTGTTACTCTGATGGGCTTCCCTTTGTTGGCAACCCAACCTTTATCTCTGGCTGCCCTTAACATTTTTTCCTTCATTTCAACTTTGGTGAATCTGACAATTATGTGTCTTGGAGTTGCTCATCTCCAGGAGTATCTTTGTGGCATTCTCTGTATTTCCTGAATTTGAATGCTGGTGTGCCTTACTAGTTGGGGAGTTTTTCTGGATGATATCCTGCAGAGTGTTTTCCAACTTGGTTCCATTTTCCCCATCACTTTCAGGCACACCCATCAGATGTAGATTTCGTCTTTTCACATAATCCTATATTTCTTGGAGGCTTTGTTCATTTCTTTTTTTTTTTTTTTTTTTTTTTTTTTGAGACGGAGTCTCGCTGTGTCTCCCAGGCTGGAGTGCAGTGGCGTGATCTCGGCTCACTGCAAGCTCCGCCTCCCGGGTTCACGCCATCCTCCCGCCTCAGCCTCCCAAGTAGCTGAGACTACAGGCGCCCGCCACCATGCCCGGCTAGTTTTTTGTATTTTTAGTAGAGACGGGGTTTCACCATGTTAGCCAGGATAGTCTCGATCTCCTGACCTCGTGATCCACCCGCCTCGGCCTCCCAAAGTGCTGGGATTACAGGCTTGAGCCACCGCGCCCGGCTGTTCATTTCTTTTTGCTCTTTATTCTCTACACTTATCTTCTCACTTCATTTCATTCATTTGATATTCAATCTCTGATACTCTTTCTTCCAGTTGATTGAGTCAGTTACTGAAGCTTGTGCATTTGTCACATAGTTCTCGTGTTATGGTTTTCGTCTCTATCAGTTCTTTTAAGGACTTCTCTACATTGGTTATTCTACTTAGCTATTCTTCAAATCTTTTTTCAAGGTTTTTAGTTTCTTTGCCCTGGTTATGTAGTTCCTCCTTTAGCTCTGAGAAGTTTGATTGACTGAAGCCTTCTTCTCTTGACTCATCAAAGTCATTCTCCATCCAGCTTTGTTCCGTTGCTGGCGATGAGCTGCATTCCTTTGCAGGGGGAGATGTGCTCTTATTTTTTTGAATTCCAGCTTTTCTGCCCTGCTTTTTCCCCATCTTTGTGGTTTTATCTACCTTTGGTCTTTGATGATGGTGACGTACTGATAGAGTTTTGGTGTGGGTGTCCTTTCTGTTTGTTAGGTTTCCTTCTAACAATCAGGACCCTCAGCTGTAGGTCTGTTGGAGTTTGCCTGAGGTCCACTCCAGACCCTGTTTGCCTGGGTATCAGCAGCGGAGGCTGCAGAAGATAGAATATTGCTGAACAGCGAGTGTTGCTGTCTGATTCTTGCTCTGGAAGCTTCGTCTCAGGGGTGTACCCTGCCATGTGAGGTGTGAGGTGTCGGTCTGCACCTAGTGGGGGCTATCTCCCACTTAGGCTACTCAGGAGTCAGGGACCCACTTGAGCAGGCAGTCAGTCTGTTCTCAGATCTCAATCTCTGTGCTGGGAGATCCACTGCTCTCTTCAAAGCTGTCAGATGGGGGCATTTTTCTTTGCCGAGGTTTCTGCTGCTTTTTGTTTAGTTATGATCAGTCCCCAGAGGAGGAGTCCACAGAGGCAGGCCGGCCTCCTTGAGCTGCAGTGGGCTTCACCCAATTCGAGCTTCCCAGGTGCTTTGTTTACCTACTTAAGCCTCAGCAATGGTGGGCACCCCTCCCCGAACCTTGCTGCCACCTTGCAGTTAGATCTCAGACTGCTGTGCTAGCAATGAGGAAGGCTCCATGGGCGTGGGACCCTCTGGGCCAGGCATGGAATATAATCTCCTGGTGTGCCATTTGCTAAGACCCTTGGTAAAGTGCAGTATTAGGGTGGGAGTTGCCCTATTTTCCAGGTGTTGGGTGTCTCAATTTCCTTTGGCAAGGAAAAGGGATTCCCTTCCCCCTTGTGCTTCCCAGGTGAGGCGATGCCTCTCCCTGCTTCAGCTCTCGCTGGTCGGGCTGCACCCACGGACCAGCGCCAACTGTCCGACACGCCCCAGTAAGATGAACCCATTACCTCAGTTGAAACTGCAGAAATTACCCGTCTTTGGTGTCACTCACACTGGGAGCTGGAGGCTGGTGCTGTTCCTATTTGGCCATCTTGGGCACACCCCCTATATTAACATTCTAAGTGCACTATGCATTATTGAAAATGGACATTTAAGTCTTGAACTATAAGTATAGAACAGTTTATTCCTTTAATTCTGTCCATCTTTGCTTCATATATTTTGGGTCTCTATTACATTCATCTATGTTTATAATTATCATATCTAAAGATCTATATTACATTCTTCAAGGAAGATACACAAACGATCCAGAACAGTATACAATATTTTTTTTAACTCATAAAAGTTTTTGTCATCAACTCACTTTGTCTTACATTAAACATAGCCACCCTAGCTATCTTTTGGTTACCATCTGCATGAAGTATCTTTTTTCTTTTCACTTTCTACCTATAGGTATCTTTGCAAATAATGTGGGTCTCTTTTAGACAATATATAGATGGATGACTTTTTCTCCATTTCTCTGAAACTGTGCTTCATTTTTCTCTCTCCAAATGTTTCTGAACCTGTTTATTTATTCCAGATAGTAAGAGAGTATTACTAAAAAAATCTATATAACAAATTTGTCAAAATTTGCAAACTTATCCAGAATTATTTGTCTCTAAACAGAAGGATAAGCTGTTACATTTTTAAAGTTGTATTTTATTAATGATGCATAATTGTGCATACTTATGGTATACAATGGTGGTGCATACATTGATCATATATGTGTAATGATCAAATAGGGGTATTTAGCCTATACATCACTTCAAACTTATTATTTCCATGTGATGAAAACACCCCAAATCTTCTTCTCCAGTTATTTAGTAATGTAAAATACAATATAGTTAACTGTACTCATCCTATTGTGAAATAGAACACCGCAACCTATTTTTCCATCAGACTAATTTTCTGTCCTCTGAGCAATGTCTTCCCATCTCCTTCTCATGTCTACTCTCCTCAGCTTCTGGTAAACACTATTTTCCTCTGTACCTCTATGAGATCAGTGCTTGGCTTGTTTAACTTAACAGAATATTTTCCAGGTTCATCTGTGTTGCCACAAATAATAAAATTCTATATTTTATAAATGAATAGTTTTCCATGGTGTATATACCACATTCTTTTGTAAATTTACATTTTAATGATTATGGGAATATAATAATTATATATAATTTTAAGGTACATGTGATATTTTGATGCAGGTATATACATCAGATGATAAATTATAGGAAAGCAGAGTTTCTCTGTGTTTTGACCATTGCCTCTTGGCAGATGGTGAATGCTCAAAAAAACTTCAATGAATACGCTTACATTTGGAAAGTACTGCTGGAATGATACTTAATATTGATTATTTGCTAAATTTAACAATTTACTAATAATATAATGCATCATTTTATAACTGTGCCCAAACATAGTTATATAATATTATTTAACTAGAACAGAGGAACTAAAGCATTCATTTTTGTTAATGAACATTTGTAAAGATAAGCTGAAGATATATTTTGGATAATATCAATAAATAAGGCAATCCTTCCCACTGATCTTTCATTTAACAAAGCCATGCCTGTCTTCTCGGTTAAACTCAATCATTCCTTCAGTCAAGCATTTTCTGTCATCATTATACTGCTATTTAGCTTGGTATCTCTTTGGCCCTGTATCTAGACATGCACATTTTGATATCTGAGTCGAAGTGTAGGCACTGGTGCTGCTCTGTTTGCCGTGGCTTTTTGTAGTTTGTGAAGCTTCTCTGAAGGTCTAGTTCCTCATATGTAAATCGAAGGTCCTCATTTAGATGACTTAAATCTATAGTAATCCCTGGCTCCAAACTTCATAATTGTTCACTCCCTTTTCAAAGAAGACTCTATGATTGATGTTTACATAATTCAAAGAAATAATGACATTAATAGATACACGAATACTTTCATAAATGTATACTTATTCTGACTTTAAAAAGACTTCTAGAGTCATTTTGTGGACTTGGATAAAATAATTAAATTGTTATATTCACAGATAAAACAATTTAAATTATAAAATTCTGATTCAATGTGCTTTTTGATCTTCTTGAACTCTTTTCCTTCTAAATCGATTTTTCTTTATTCTTCCTTTATAGTTTATTTTCATATACTTAATAAACAAAGTTGAAATTACAACTAACCACACAAATACAGAAAACCCTGAGGGACTATTATGAACACCCCTATACAGACAAACTAGAAAACCTAGAAGAAATAGATAAATTCTTCAAGGAATTTATCTATTTCTGCTCCCATGAATATCTATTTAACCTCCTGAGATTAAACCAGGAAGAAGCTGAAATACTGAACAGACCAATAATGTGTTGTGAAATTAAATCAGTGATTAAAAAACCTACCAACCAAAACAAGCCCTGGACCAGATGGATTAACAACCAACTCCTACCAGACATATAAATAGGAGTTGGTACAAAGTCTTCTGAAATTATTTTAAAAATTGAGGAGAAGGGACTACTCTCTACATCATTCTGTGAAGCCAACCTCATTCTGATACCAAAATCAGACAAAAACACAACCAAAAAAGTAAACTTCGGGCCAACAACATTCCTGATGAGCAGAGACACAAAACTCCTCAATGAAATACCAGCAAAGCAAATCCAGCAGCACATCACAACATGAATTCACCACGATCAAGTAGGCTTTATTTCTGGGATGCAAGGTTGGTTCAACATGTGCAGATCAGTAACTGTGATTCACCACATAAACATAACTAAATACAAAAACCACACGATCATCTCAATAGATGCAAAAACGATTTTTCATAAAATTCAGCATCCTTTCTTGTGAAAAACCCTCAGTATACTGGGCATCAAATGAACTTATCTCAAAATAATAAGAGCCATTTATGACAAACCCACAGCCAATATCATACTAAATAAAATCTGGAAGCATTCCTCTTGAGAACTGGAACAATTTGAACAATTTCAGTTTTTAATTTCTCATAAAAAATTGTTGACATGATTAATTGAAGTATTTTATCTCCCTTTCTCCCAAATACCAGGCCACAGATAGAATGAAATATTTTAAATAAACATTAAATAAGTCCAGATTGGTCATTAAGTTGAGTATTTTATTTTGCATTGTATAAATTCAAGACGTACAACATGTTTTGATATAGATATCTGAAGTGAAATAATTACTGCATGCTAGCCGTTTAACATATCCATCACTGCCTGTAGTTTATTTTGTGATTAAAAACACACATAATCTAGTTACTCTCAGCAAATTTGCAATATATAATAAAATATGACCATAGTCCTTCTGTTGTACATTAAATCTTTAACTATCTTTTTCTTACATAACTGTAATTTTGTCTTTTACCTCCATTATCCCAATTTCTCTACTTCCCTGACTCCGGTAACTGCCCTTCAACTCCCTGTTTATCTTACTCAATTTCCTTTTATTTTACATGTAAGTGAGCTCACGCTGCATTTTTCTTTCTGTGCCTGACTGACTTCACTTAGCATATTGTACTCCATACTTTAAAATTTATTAAGCTTAAATAATTAAACAAGCAAGCTCTAGTCTCTTAAGAAGTTCATTTACTCACAAATATAAATTTCTGAGCAATCATGGAAAATGTGTTACAACCACGTCTTTTCAAGCAGGTCTTATAAATATTTTTTATATTAATACTGACTATGCTCTTGTGTGGTTGTCATTCTATTCTGAGTTTTTAACCCTCTTGTTTCACCAAATCTCTCCTCCTCAAAAATGAATAAATGCATTGACCCAAGAAACATTTATTTTTGAGCATCTATTTTGGAACAGGTGCTATATTAGGCTTTGGAAAGACACTCATGATAAAATGGGTAAAATGTTGTATCTCCTGGATCTTACATTCCATGGCAGAGAAGAGATAATAATCACAAAAAAATTATCAGGAATGATAAACATTATGAAGAGTAAAACAGGGTGTGTAGGAGATAATTACTGTTTCATATTCACTATCTTGATCTGATAATCAAGATAGCGGAGAAGAGACCCAAATCAGTTGAAGAAATGAGTCACAATGTATCAGCAAAGAGACCACCAGGCAGACAGAACAGTAATCTTTTTTTCTTTATTAAGTGTATTAAATGAATTGTGTTTATAGATATGCCACATTAGTTTAATTGTATTCCCTCACACTTTATTACCTTTATTTTGTTTTCTATTTTTAAATTTTTATTTTTGATGAACAAATAAAATTGTATATATTTATCATGTACAATGTGATATTTTGAAATATGTATATTGTGTGGAATGGGTAAACTGAGGTAATTAACATATGCATCACCTCACATACTTATAATTCTTTGCAGTAAGAAGACAAAATCTACTCTTTGCCTTTATTTCAAAATCATTTCATTGTGTGGTAGAATAATATTTTCTATTTAACAAAATTTGCATATTCCATTATGTACAAATACCTATACATAAAACATATAAGACTAACATATCCTTAATTTCCCTCTTTACACAGTATCTACTAGTTTCCTAGCATAAGCAAGAACAGAATACCTTCTGAAATATTTGTCTATTTTCCCTTCCTTTATCATTCAATTGTAGCCAGTATGTTTACCCTGTGCTTATTAGTATTTCTTTAAATGTGCGTTTATGTTTTCTCCATAATCTTTATTATTTTACACTCACTCACCAGCCATGGAGCAGCCATTCGGCTCCTTCCCCATCACGCTCAGTGCTCTCCAGACTCAGGTGATTCCCATCTCATGTCGTTCTGTTGCCGATCATTGTCTCTTCTTAGTGGGTCATCAGTTCTCTGAATCATCATATTTCTGTCTTAAAATGTTTTCTCATTTATAAAACTGCTTTACTAAGGATTTGGGGTTGTAAAGTAAGTTTGAAGTTTATAACAGTATTTATTCTAAGAAGTTACTCGTTTCTTATAGTTTTGGAAAGTCGTTGCATTTCCTAATTTCATTTTTAAGAATTTGATTTGCCTTTCCAGTTATTACCAGGTGGATTGCATGGGGCTGCAGGCACCGGGGAATCTTTTCTTGTTTCTCAAGCCCTACAGCTTTGTTGTATGCATTCCTGCTGCTCCATGTTCACTTCTTACCACCTCCCTCCTCCTGGTTATGCCTGGGATGGTGATCACTTTACTTTAGGCAAGATTGTCCTGTTATCTCCACCACTTCTTTCCCAGGTACTCTCTGCATTTTCTCTTCAATAATCCTCAGATTATTACCTGGCTCCGTGTTCGTCAGGCTTGGGTATAGCAGTTTATACTTATGAGAGGCCGCTCTCTGTCTTGGGGAATAACGTTCCCTGATATTTTTGATTCTTACCACCGCCAGTGACCTTGACTGGGTCTCTTCCCTGCAGAACTTCCTGCTTCCAATGTGGAGTTTCTGTACCAAATCTCCTCCTCCTCCTCCTCCTCCTCCTCCTCCTCCTCCTCCTCCTCCTCCTCCTCCTCCCCCTCCTCCCCCTCCCTTCTTCTTCTTTTCTTCTTCTTCTTCTTTTCTTCTTCTTCTTCTTTTCTTCTTCTTCTTCTTTCTTCTTCTTCTTCTTCTTCTTCTTCTTCTTCTTCTTCTTCTCTTTCTTCTTCTTCTTCTTCTTCTTTTCTTCTTTTCTTCTTCTTCTTTTCTTCTTCTTCTTCTTTTCTTCTTCTTCTTCTTTTCTTTTCTTCTTCTTCTTTTCTTCTTTTCTTCTTCTTCTTCTTTCTTCTTCTTCTTTCTTCTTCTTCTTCTTTTCTTCTTTCTTCTTCTTCTTCTTCTTCTTCTTCTTCTTCTTCTTTTCTTCTTTTCTTTTCTTCTTCTTCTTTTCTTCTTCTTCTTCTTCTTTCTTTTCTTCTTCTTCTTCTTCTTCTTCTTTTCTTCTTCTTCTTCTTCTTCTTCTTCTTTTCTTCTTCTTCTTTTCTTCTTCTTCTTCTTCTTTTCTTCTTCTTCTTCTTCTTCTTCTTTTCTTTTCTTCTTCTTTCATTCTTCTTTCTTTTCTTCTTTTCTTTTCTTCTTCTTTTCTTCTTCTTCTTCTTCTTTTCTTCTTCTTCTTTTCTTCTTCTTCTTCTTTCTTTTCTTCTTCTTCTCTTCTTCTTTCTCTTCTTCTTCTTCTTCTTCTTCTTCTTTCTTCTTCTTCTTCTTCTTCTTCTTCTTCTTCTTCTTCTTCTTCTTCTTCTTCTCTTCTTCTTCTTCTTCTTCTTCTTCTTCTTCTTCTTCTTTTCTCTCTTCTTCTCTTCTTCTTCTTCTTCTTCTTCTTCTTCTTCTTCTTCTTCTTCTTCTTCTCTTCTTCTTCTTCTCTTCTTCTTCTTCTTCTTCTTCTTCTTCTTCTTCTTCTTCTTCTTCTTCTTCTTCTTCTTCTTCTTCTTCTTCTTTCTTTTTTTTTTGTTTAAATTGTACTTTATGTTCTAGGGTACATGTGCACAACGTGCAGGTTTGTTACATATGTATACATGTGCCATGTCAGTGTGCTGCACCCATTAACTTGTCATTTACATTAGGTATATCTCCCAAGCTATCCTCCCCACTACCCCCTCCTCCCACCCCACACAGGCCCCGGTGTGTGATGTTCCCCTTTCTGTGTCCAAGTGATCTCATTGTTCAGTTCCCACCTAAGAGTGAGAACATGCGGTGTTTGGTTTTCTGCTCTTGCGATAGTTTGCTGAGAATGATAGTTTCCAGCTGCATCCATGTCCCTACAAAGGACACAAACTCATCCTTTTTTATGGCTGCATAGTATTCCATGGTGTATATGTGCCACATTTTCTTAATCCAGTCTGTCACTGATGGACATTTGGGTTGATTCCAAGTCTTTGCTGTTGTGAATAGTGCTACAATAAACATAGGTGTGCATGTGTCTTTATAGCAGCATGATTTATAGTCCTTTGGGTATATACCCAGTAATGGGATGGCTGGGTCAAATAGTATTTCTAGTTCTAGATCCTTGAGGAATCACCACACTGTCTTCCACAATGGTTGAACTAGTTTACAGTCCCACCAACAGTGTAAAAGTGTTCCTATTTCTCCACATCCTCTCCAGCACCTGTTGTTTCCTGACTTTTTAATGATGGCCATTCTAACTGGTGTGAGATGGTATCTCATTGTGGTTTTGATTTGCATTTCTCTGATGGCCAGTGATGATGAACATTTTTTCATGTGTCTGTTGGCTGCATAAATGTCGTCTTTTGAGAAGTGTCTGTTCATATCCGTTGCTCACTTTTTGATGGGGTTGTTTTTTTCTTGTAAATGTGTTTGAGTTCTTTGTAGGTTCCAGATATTAACCCTTTGTCAGATGTGAGTAGATTGCAAAAATTTTCTCCATTCTGTAGGCTGTCTGTTCACTCTGATGGTAGTTTCTTTTGCTGTGCAGAAGCTCTTTTGTTAAATTAGACCCCATTTGTCAATTGTGGCTTTGTTGCCATTGCTTTTGGGGTTTCAGACATGAAGTCCTTGCCCATGCCTATGTCTTGAATGGTATTACCTAGGTTTTCTTCCAGGGTTTTTATGGTTTTAGGTCTAACGTTTAAGTCTCTAATCCATCTTGAATTAATTTTTGTATAAGGGGTAAGGAAGGGGATCCAGTTTCAGCGTTCTACATATGGCTAGCCAATTTTCCCAGCACCATTTATTAAATAGGGAATCCTTTCCCCATTGCTTGTTTTTGTCGGGTTTGTGAAAGATCAGATGGCTGTAGATGTGTGGTATTATTTCTGAGGGCTCTGTTGTGTTCCATTGGTCTATATCTCTGTTTTGATTCTGTACTAATTCTGATGAGTGTCAGTGACTTTCTTCCCCTTCCTTACATGTAATTTATAGTTGATGGATTGCCTTTGTCTCCTGATTTCAGTGAAGGAATCATTCATGCTTTCTTTCATTTGTCTTTGTCTTGGATGTTTATTATACAGTTGGAGAGTTAAAGTAGGAGAAAAAGGTGGGAAGACTAAAAGTTTGTATCAGCAACTAGGATCCCCTTATGTATGTTTGAAAAGTTTTGTTCTGTTTGCTTTTGTGAGAAATGAGGTGAATTGATGTGCAAAGTGTTATTACTTAGGGTGCCTCAAGAGAGGCCCAGGAAACATTGGAACACCAAAATTGATGGAGCAAACATGAGCAGAACAGAAAAATAATACACAAATATGATAGTAGGGGATTATAATCCCCCACTCTCAACAGTGGATAAATAATCCAGGCATGAAACCCATAAGTAAACAGTGGATCTGAACAACAGCTAGACCAAATGGTTCTAATAGACGTATACACAGAGCATCCCATTCAGCAGCAGGATACACATTCTTTTCAAGCACACATGGAACATTCTGAAGAACAGATCGTATTTTAGGTCACAAAACAAGTTTTAACAATTTGTAGAAGTTTGAAATAATATAAAGTTGCTTTTCTGACCCCAATGATATGAAACCAGAATTAAATGACAGTAGGGAAACTGGAAAATTCACAAACACGTGGAAATTAAACAATACACTCATAACCAACAAATGGACCAAAAATAAAATATCTTGAGACAAACAAAAATAGACAAATAACATACCAAAATTTATGGGGTACAGCAAAAGTAGTTCTGATAGCTACCTTGAGAGAGAGAGAGAGAGAGAGAGAGAAATGCTCCCAAATAAGAAACCTAATTTTGCACTCTAGGAATTAGGAAGAAAGAACTAAGCCAAAAGTTAGAAGAAAGAAGAAAGGTTAGAGCAGAATTAAACACAAACAAGAAAGACAATAGAAAAGATCAGTAACACGAGGAGTTGGTGCTGTAAAAACGTGAGACAAATTGGCAAACCTTTAGATAGACAAACCAAGAAAACTAAGAGAGATGACTCAAATAAAACTATAAGTAAAACAGGAGAAAGTACAGTCAATACCACCAAAATACAAAGGGCCATAAGAGACTACCATGACCAATTATGTCAATAAATTGGGTAACATAGAAGAAATGGATGAATTCTTAGACACATATGTCAAGAAAGAATAAACCCGAACAAATGAATAACTAGTACAGAGATTGAATCACTAATAATAATAAAAAACTTTCCTTGAAAGTTCAGGACTTGATGTTTTTACTGGTGATTGCTACCAAATAGCTAAAAGCAGATTAATGCTATTCTCAAACTCTTCCAAACAATTAAAAAGGGTATACTTTCCAACTCATTTTTTGATACATTACCCTAATACCAATGTCAGACAAGGACACTATAAGAAAAGAAAATTACAGGCCAATGTTTTTTATGATCATAGATGTAAAGATTCTCAACAATACTAGCAAACTGAATTCAATATATTCAAAAGATCATTTCCTTGAATATGTTTTCCTCTGAAATTTATTCTTCATCTTGCTTCCAAATGTCAGTTTTCTTTATCTTTTTTTTCATTAATTTAATAAGTCTAATTTTAAATTTTCCAACTAAAAAAATTTGTGGGTTTGATAAACATATTTTAATTAACATTTAAATTAAACCCAAGTTTGTAAATATACTTGTATATTTTCTGTCCATTAGATTTTGGTTATGAGTATCTGATCAATTGCATGGTAAGCTATTTTTTCCCACAGAAGTAATCCCAGGACCTTAAATCTACACTGAATCTCTCAAAGTTTAATTGGTGAGCTGGGATTGTAGTCCCTGGGGTGCTAAAAGCATAAATAAGCCATACCTTAAGTCTAGGCCCTTTATCCCTGTAGGGAGTCCCTCTTCTCCTCTATTCTCCTTCAGAACTACTTATTACTTTAGGTTCAGTGTATGTGGCACATAGTGACTCTACGGGTTTCAGTTTTCTGAACCTCAAATATGCAAAAACATAGAAAAAGCACACCAGGCATCCCACCTTCTGTGTATCACTAACGGAGCATCTCTTCCTCTTTCTCCCCTAATAAGTTGTAATATTATGTTCTCATTATTTTAATTTTTTTCTATTTTTATTATCTGAGATTTATCATTGGAATCACACAAATATTAAACCAGGAAAGATCATCCAGGAAGAAATTGAGATCACCCACAATATCAGGTATTCGAAAACGTGTTATATGAAAATTGTAATAATTTGAAGCATGAATCACAAATCTTGCAGGTAGAAATGTCAATGTATTTCTTAATTTTGAGGAAGAGCAACTTGGATGAATATATGGATGTAAACTTGCTGAACAACTACAGCCAAAAATTACATTGTAATTTAAACGTGTCCCTAAACTTAGCCCATTATCAATCCAGATAAGTCTGTGCTTCTGGTTATGTAGATTTTCAAAGGATTGAAATGTAGTTGCCTTTTCCAAATCTTGACTAGCTTGTCTGACAAGGTGGGATCATGTCAAGTAGATTGGACTGAGGTGATCCCTTCATTTTAAAGAGCAGTCTTTGGCAAACACTGATCCTGGAAACTGATATGATTTTGTTTGATGTATTTTACGGGTTGTTTTTTCAAAAGACCTGTTGTATCCTAGAATTCTACCATCCACTCTTGGATCATCATTACCACTTAGCAGAGCTTTGCATCAAATTCCAGATAAAGAATATCAAATTCAAGGATATAGCAGCTCTTGAATAATGGGAAAGACAAATGAACTGTTTGGGAAGTAGAAAGATAATCATGAAATTCAGTCATTAAAGTCTTGCCCTGAACAAATGCCATGGACTTGACATCATAAAAAAAATAAAATCGGTATAAGCGAAATATGTTTATTTTGGGAAATTCTATTTGAAGCAAAATGAAAAATACCTGAAAGATAACAGAAAATTCAGTCACCAGGGAAAATAAAACTCTAGTTACCAAAACAAAATGTCAACAAAAGAAAACATAAATACATACATTCGTGCATTTAATAGAAGTCGCATAGAATTTTATTTAGCCATATCTCAGTATTTTGGAATTTTACAAACACCAAGAGTCGCAATAATACATAGCCTTCGTCTCTCATTCTGTTATTTTTTCCTCGAGCTTGGGAAAGATAATGTGTGAGTGGATAGAGAGAGTGATTTTTGGAATCAGGATGAGACAATTCTGCTTAAGGCAACTTCTCTTAGGACAGCAGGAGATAGCAAGAGAAGAAAGGGCAGAATAACCATTAACAGTTTACACCATATATATAGCTATAATAGTTTAATATAATATGAAGTAATTACTTTCAATTACTTGTTAAAAACATACAGATATATACTATATATTCCTTAAAATGGTTATCTAAAAACATACAGATATATACTATATATTCCTTAAAATGGTTATCTAAAAGTTTAAGAAATTAAAAAAACTTTAATCTTAGAAATTTTCTAGAAATTTAAATGTCTGAATAATCACAGGTAAATGTGTTATGACTTTATCTTTTTTCAAATAAACCTTACAAATATTTTCAATATTGATATTGTTTCATTTTAAATGTGCCACTAACATGATGCTGTCATTTCGTTGTGTTCTAGCAGTAAGGATTCTGAGTCCTTAGCACTGTGTCTGACCCAGTCCTCTCCTTCCAGAAAGTGACTGAATAAACTCATTCAGAACATATTTATTTTTGAGCATCTACTTTGGGGGTAGCACCATGTTAGGCTTTCAGCAGATGCCAGGGATAAAAATGAGCAAAATGTCGCATCTTATTAATATGACACTATATTGTGGAAAAGAGAAAAATAATTATAAAAAGGTTTAATTTTATGAAGAAAAATAAGACAGGATAAGGGACAGATCAGTCTTTTTTATTCATTGGTCATTGAAATCTTTTCTCATAATTGAATAGCAAAGAAGAGACCTAAAAGAATTGAAAAAATGGGTTCTAGTGGATCTGGGGATAAAGACTGCAAGGCAGAGGGAACAGTAATCTTCTTCCTTTAATAAGTGTGTTAATCCCATTGATGTTTATTGATATGCCCATTAAGTTTAATTGCATTTTCTCATGTTTTGTTTTATGTTCCTTTTTTTTTTTAAAGGTCTTTCGTTAAGTGGTCTATTTTTTCCATTTAATAAAATTTTTATACTTTTTCTATTACCTTTATGCCAATACTTTAATAAAGTGTAGAAATATTTTTTGAAGACTAAACACTGTCATCTTTTCATTTACACAATGTCTATTGATTCCCTAGCATACATAAGAATACAATGGCTTTCTCTCCTTTTTTTCCTTTAACATCCAAATTAGGTCAATATTTTTTAGTGTTTATTACTATATCTTTATGCTTCATGCTTCACTACTTATCAACTTTAAGTATTATTTTATTGTTATACAAACTATGAAGCAACCATTTGGCTTATTTTTCATCATTTTCTTCAAATTCTTTCGTGGGTCAAGCTAATTTCCATTTCACATCTTTGTGTTGTCTGACAAATTGTGTCAATTATCACGTCTCTGCTTTCCAGTATTTCGGCCTCGTGACGATCTCTCGATGCTAAAAGTGCCTGTCAAGGACTTTTTCTTTGTAAATTAAGTGTGATACCGTATCATGAGTTAGTTCTGCTTCGTGGCAATAATTTTTGGGTGGATTGATTTATTCTGCTAGGAAGTTAGCTACTTATTTTTATTTTGTGTGTAGTGTTGGAAGGAAACTGAATTTCCGTATCTTATTTTTAAGATTCAATTTGCCTTTTCAGTTATTACTGGGGGAATTCCATGAGTTTACAGGCACTGGGGAGTCTTGGCAGGTTCCTCAGGCCTTGTCATACTCATTCCTGCCGTCTTCTCCGTGTCCTCTTCTGTATCCCACCCCATCACTGTGGGCAGGCCTGGCCTGGCGATCACCCCAGTGTAGATTATGCTGCCCTGTTATCTCCACCACCTCCTCCCCATGTGGTCCTTCTTTCCATTTGCTCTTTCGATGGCTTCCTGCCTCCTTGTCTATCATAATTGTGCACAGAAGTTCAGGCTGATCCAATGACACTCTCAATCTAGGAAAAGATGTTTCCTGATATTTTTGAGCACTGCCACCACCAGTAACTTCAAATCCCATTTGTTTTCCCTGCAGGGTCTCCTGGTCCAAATCTTGGTTTTCTGCACCAATTCTGATGCGTCTCTTTCTGCCTTACATGTCGTCTGTAGTTGGCGGGTTTTCTTTCCCCGATTTCATTGAAATAACCACTTGTACATTCTTTTATTATTCATTGTCTTGAAATCTTAGTATATATTTTAAGAATAAAAGTAGAAAGACTAAGATGAATAGTATAGCTAAAGATACATACCAGCACCAAAAGCTTCCTTTTTATATTTGATGAGTTGTGTTCTGTTTGCCTGTGAATAACGGGATGAGTAAGGCAAAGGTTGCAAGGGGTTATTGGATAGAAGCCTCTCACTGAGGTCCAGGCAGAAAACAGTGTGTGCTAAGATACAGTGTAGTGGAACAGGCGAGGAGAGACACCAGCAAACACACACACATGCATATGCATATAACTGTATATATTTGACAGGAGATTGGTTTAAATCGTACTATTTTCTCAGTACATGATTAGTTGGCTGGTGCATCCGTGATTTAGCCTATGCATTGCAACTGTTGTCTATTCTTTTTTTTTATTATTATACTTTAAGTTCTAGGGTACCTGTGCACAACTTGCAGGTTTGTTACATATGTATACTTGTGCCATGTTGGTGTGCTGCACCCATCAACTCGTCCTTTATATCAGGTTTAACTCCTAATGCAATCCCTCCCCCTTCCTCTCTCCCCAGAATAGGCCCTCGTGTGTGATATTCCCCTTCCTGTGTCCAAGTGATCTCATTGTTCAGTTCCCACCTATGAGTGAGAACATGCGGTGTTGGGTTTCCTGTTCTTGCAATAGTTTGCTGAGAATGATGGTTTCCAGCTTCATCTATGTCCCTACAAAAGAGACAAACTCATCCTTTCTTATGGCTGCATAGTATTCCATGGTGTATATGTGCCACATTTTCTTAATCCAGTCTGTCACTGATGGACATTTGGGTTCATTCCAAGTCTTTTCTATTGTGAATAGTGCCGCAATGAACATACGTGTGCATGTGTCTTTATAGCAGCATGATTCATAATCCTTTAGGTATATACCCAGTAATGGGATGGCTGGGTCATATGGTACTTCCAGTTCTAGATCCTTGAGGAATTGGCATATCGTTTTCCATAATGGTTGAACTAGTTTACAATCCCCAACAGTGTAAAAGTGTTCCTATTTCTCCGCATCCTCTGCAGCACCTGTTGTTTCCTGACTTTTTAATGATTGCCATTCTAACTAGTGTGAGATGGTATCTCATTGTGGTTTTGATTTGCATTTCTCTGATAGCCAGTGATGACGAGCACTTTTTCATGTGTCTGTTGGCTGTATGAATGTCTTCTTTTGAGAAATGTCTGTTCATATCCTTTGCCCACTTTTTGATGGGGTTGTTTTTTTCTTGTAAATTTGATTGAGTTCTTTATAGGTTCTGGATATTAGCCCTTTGTCAGATGAGGAGATTGCAAAAATTTTCTCCCATTTTGTAGGTTGCCTGTTCACTCTGATGGTAGTTTCTTTTGCTGTGCAGAAGCTCTTTAGTTTAATGAGATCCCATTTGTCAATTTTGGCTTTTGTTGCCATTGCTTTTGGTGTTTTAGTCATGAAGTCCTTGCCCATGTCTATCTCCTGAATGGTATTGCCTAGGTTTTCTTCTAGGGTTTTTATTGTTTTAGGTCTAACATTGAAGTCTTTAATCTATCTTGAGTTAATTTTTGTATAAGATGTAAGGAAGGGGTCCAATTTCAGGTTTCTGCGTGTGGCTAGCCAATTTTCCCAACACCATTTCTTAAACATGAAACTGATTTCCCACTGCTTGTTTTTGTCAGGTTTGTCAAAGATCAGATGGTTGTAGATGTGTGGTAGTATTTCTGAGGGCTGTGTTCTGTTCCATTTGTCTATATCTCTGTTTTGGTCCCAGTACTATGCTGTTTTGGTTACTGTAGCCTTGTAGTATAGTTTGAAGTTAGGTAGTGTGATGCCTCCAGTTTTGTCCTTTTTGCTTGGGATTGTCTTGGCTATGCAGGGTCTTTTTTGGTTCCATATGAAATTTAAAGTAGTTTTTTCTAGTTCTGTGAAGAAAGTCAATGGTAGCTTGATGGGGATAGCATTGAATCTATAATTTACTTTGGGCAGTGTGTTGTATATACCCAAAGGATTATAAATCATTCTATAAAGACACATGGACATGTGTGTTTACTGTAGCACTATTCACAATAGCAAAGACTTGGAACCAACCTAAATGTCCATCAACGATAGACTGGATAAAGAAAGTGTGGCACATATACAACACGGAATACTATGCAGCCATAGAAAAGGATGAGTTCATGTCCTTTGCGTGGACATGGATGAAGGTAGAAACCATCATTTTCAGCAAACACAGGAACAGAAAAGCAAACACCACATGTTCTCATTCATAAATGGTAGTTGAACAATAAGAACACATGGACACAGGGAGAACATCACACACCAGGGTCTGTCGGTGGGTTGGGGGACTAGGGGAGGGATAGCATTAGGAGAAATCCCTAACGTAGATGATGGTTTGATGGATGCAGGAAACCACCATGGCACGCGTATACCTATGTAACAAACCCGCACGTTCTGCACATGTACCCTAGAACTTAAAGTATAATTTAAAAAGAAAAATTTAATTTTGCTTTGGCTTTTCATGTAATTTTACCTAGACAACTATTATACATATAGAGTAACATACACATATTTCATTTTATAAATTCTCCATTTTATTTTGACTTGGCTTTTGACAATATCACTTTGATAGTAGCTTGTGAATGTTAGTCAAGATTTGTATAGATGTTGGGTGCGGTGACTCGCGCCTGTAACCCCAGCACTTTGGGAGGCTGAGTCAGGTGAATCTCTTCAGGTCAGTTGTTCAAGAGCACCCTAGCCAACATGGTGAAACAGCATCTCGCTAAAAATACAAAACTGAAGCCAGGGACAGTGGCTCATGCCTATAATCCCAGCACTTTGGGAGGCCGAGGCAGGTAGGTCACCTGAGGTCAGGAGTTCGAGACCAGCCTGGTCAACATGGTGAAACAGCATCTCTACTTAAAAAAAAAAAATACAAAAATTAGCTGGGCGTGGGGTCTGTGCCTGTAATCCCAGCTACTTGGGAGGCTAAGGCAGTAGAATTAGTTGAACGCAGGAGGTGAAGTTTGCAGTGAGCAGAGATTGCACCACTGCACTCCAGCCTGGGAGACAGAGATTCCATCTCAAAAAACAAAAGAAAATACAAAAATTAGCTGGGCATGGTGGCACATGCCTGTAGTCTCAGCTACT
>NW_027257808.1:0-25376 GCF_043159975.1 Macaca nemestrina
TCCCCCTCCGAAAGAGCGGCGGCCTAGCCCCGCTTGCGAAAGCCCCGGGGCTCCCGCAAGCTGCCTCTGCTTTCCAGGACCCGCGCAAACAGGGACAGGGGCGGTCCCGCGGCGGAGCCACTGGCCTCACGCGTGGCACTGGCCGATCCCCGAGCAGACGATGTGAATGCGTGTCAGCCCGGGCGTACGGGGCGACGGCGAAACCAACAGCGGAGTCCAGGCTGTGCCCGGGTGGAAGAGGGTCCCAAGGGACCTGCCCGTGGATTCCAAGGGAAATCAAAGAACGCCTGGGATCCAGGAGGGAGCAGAAGATTCAGGGAGTCAGTCCACCTGCTCAGAGGAGCCGAGGAGAGGCTGTGCCTCAAGGACGAGAGGGCAAGTGCAGAGGGGAAGTGCCGCACCGCCTGTCCAAGAAGACAAGGCCAGTCACGGTCGCCTAGCGCTCATGCTAGGCAGGCCACCCAGCCATGAGGTGAAACAGGGAGAGCAAGACAGCTTCCCTGTGGGAGACACGTATGGGAGCCGGGAGCTCCAGGGTCATGGAACCTGCCCAAGCAAGCAGAAACAGGTTTGGAGAGAGAAACCGTCACCACACGGATCTCCGAGGAGTGTCTCCCTGACGGACTGGGAAGCCATCTGCGTCCAAGACGTTCGGCCAGACCGACAAGCGTGTAGGCCCCCGAGAGACAGGGGAGACAGAGCAAGAGGGAGGACAGAGCAGAGGGCCGGAGCCCAGGCCCGACACTGCCCGGTGCCACCGCCGCGGGCCTAAGGGGAGGGTTGCCCAACGGCTGCCTTGTCCGGAGAGGCCAGCCTTCCAGGGACCGGGAGGCCTGGCATCTCCCCTTCCCGGCTTCCTCTTCAAGCTTCTGCCGTGGTGCGGCTTCATTTCTCAGAGAAGAGCCGTGAAAAGGTCCAAGCGTCTCCTCTGAGGCGGGTCTGCTCCTCTCCTGCAGGGCGGGCGACGAGCTCCTCTGGGGCTTTTGGCCCTGGCTGGACTGTGGTTATCTTGATCCCAGGAGAGAGTCCGCTCGGCAAGGGTAACGAGATTTCCACTGCTGCTGGGGAAGACGCATCTCCTCACGCGGCCGAGGCCCTCAGGGACCCCAAGTGGAACGGCGGCGAAAACCACTGACGAGCCGCCCGCGAGACCCAGGCACAGAGGCAGAAGAAAGAGGCTCGGCAGAGCCAGGCCGACGCGCAAGAAGTCGCCTTTGGGCGCACGGGGCGCATTCGTCCGAACGCACCCACGCACACGGGCACGCACACACGAACCGGCAGAAAGAGGGAAAGACACACACAGAGAGTGAGGGCCAGAGAGACAAGAGAGGATGGGAGAGACGCAGACACACACAGTCACACGGCAGCAGCGGCACAGAAACGCAGCCCCCGCAGGCACACAGCCCCCCTGACGCTGCAGGCTCCCGCTCCGCGCGTGAAGGCCCCTCGGGGGAGAGAGCAGCCCACGGACAGGCGGGCGGACCTGTCGTGGAGATCACGGGGGCAAGACTTTTGGGGAGACTCACCCCAACACCGTCCGGGCAGGCCTGAGGCTGGGACGACGCGCCGCTTCCCCCGGACTCCGCCTGCGCTTTTGTCATCCCGGCCGGCGCGTTGCGACTCCCGGCGTTCCGTCCGGAGACGTTCCTGTCCACCCCGTGGAGAGGTGAGGCAGGAGCCTCGCAGCCCCGACACCCAAGCACCGCCACGGAGGGCTCCTGCTTTGCCAAGCCTCAGGGGGCCGGTTTCTAAGACAACCGTGGGAACCGCTGTGACGCGAGAGGCCGCTCGCGCCTCGCGCATGCGCACTGGCCCTGCCGCGCCGGGCCCACTCGCGCTCCCCACCTGGAAGTCAGGCTGCGGCCCCTTTAAACAACGGCGGCTGCGCGGGGCGCCGGGGCCGGGGATGGGGTGGGAGGGGGCGTGTGCGCGGTGGGGCGGGGGGGGGGGAGCGGGGGTGGGGGGGGGCCGCTGGGGGGCTGCCGCTGCAGCCCCGGCGGCCGCCGGATCCGGGCTCCAGCAGGGGGCGGCGTGGGAGAAGGGGCCGCGGGCATCCCAGTCCCAAGACCCCCGGAGTCCTGTCTTCAGGACCTCCTTGAGCCGACTTCCACCGGTGGAGGGGGAGCTTCAGGGCCTCCGCTGGGGTCTCAGGACTCCTCTTGAGATGGGATTTTGGACCCCTCCGGGTGAGAGAGGATGGACTCGCCATCATCGGCTGAGGCAGGCGGGGCCTCGCTGCGGCACAGAATCATCCCCTGGGCCTTAAGGCGTGGTGCCAGCCGAAAATTCACTGACCCACGAGCCCTCGGCCTCCCTCCCCCTCCGAAAGAGCGGCGGCCTAGCCCCGCTTGCGAAAGCCCCGGGGCTCCCGCAAGCTGCCTCTGCTTTCCAGGACCCGCGCAAACAGGGACAGGGGCGGTCCCGCGGCGGAGCCACTGGCCCCACGCGTGGCACTGGCCGACTCCCGAGCAGACGATGTGAATGCGTGTCAGCCGGGCGTACGGGGCGACGGCGAAACCAACAGCGGAGTCCAGGCCTGTGCCCGGGTGGAAGAGGGTCCCAAGGGACCTGCCCGTGGATTCCAAGGGAAATCAAAGAACGCCTGGGATCCAGGAGGGAGCCAGAAGATTCAGGGAGTCAGTCCACCTGCTCAGAGGAGCCGAGGAGAGGCTGTGCCTCAAGGACGAGAGGGCAAGTGCAGAGGGGAAGTGCCGCACCGCCTGTCCAAGAAGACAAGGCCAGTCACGGTCGCCTAGCGCTCATGCTAGGCAGGCCACCCAGCCATGAGGTGAAACAGGGAGAGCAAGACAGCTTCCCTGTGGGAGACACGTATGGGAGCCGGGAGCTCCAGGGTCATGGAACCTGCCCAAGCAAGCAGAAACAGGTTTGGAGAGAGAAACCGTCACCACACGGATCTCCGAGGAGTGTCTCCCTGACGGACTGGGAAGCCATCTGCGTCCAAGACGTTCGGCCAGACCGACAAGCGTGTAGGCCCCCGAGAGACAGGGGAGACAGAGCAAGAGGGAGGACAGAGCAGAGGCCGGAGCCCAGGCCCGACACTGCCCGGTGCCACCGCCGCGGGCCTAAGGGGAGGGTTGCCCAACGGCTGCCTTGTCCGGAGAGGCCAGCCTTCCAGGGACCGGGAGGCCTGGCATCTCCCCTTCCCGGCTTCCTCTTCAAGCTTCTGCCGTGGTGCGGCTTCATTTCTCAGAGAAGAGCCGTGAAAAGGTCCAAGCGTCTCCTCTGAGGCGGGTCTGCTCCTCTCCTGCAGGGCGGGCGACGAGCTCCTCTGGGGCTTTTGGCCCTGGCTGGACTGTGGTTATCTTGATCCCAGGAGAGAGTCCGCTCGGCAAGGGTAACGAGATTTCCACTGCTGCTGGGGAAGACGCATCTCCTCACGCGGCCGAGGCCCTCAGGGACCCCAAGTGGAACGGCGGCGAAAACCACTGACGAGCCCGCCGCGAGACCCAGGCACAGAGGCAGAAGAAAGAGGCTCGGCAGAGCCAGGCCGACGCGCAAGAAGTCGCCTTTGGGCGCACGGGGCGCGTTCGTCCGAACGCACCCACGCACACGGGCACGCACACACGAACCGGCAGAAAGAGGGAAAGACACACACAGAGAGTGAGGGCCAGAGAGACAAGAGAGGATGGGAGAGACGCAGACACACACAGTCACACGGCAGCAGCGGCACAGAAACGCAGCCCCCGCAGGCACACAGCCCCCCTGACGCTGCAGGCTCCCGCTCCGCGCGTGAAGGCCCCTCGGGGGAGAGAGCAGCCCACGGACAGGCGGGCGGACCTGTCGTGGAGATCACGGGGGCAAGACTTTTGGGGAGACTCACCCCAACACCGTCCGGGCAGGCCTGAGGCTGGGACGACGCGCCGCTTCCCCCGGACTCCGCCTGCGCTTTTGTCATCCCGGCCGGCGCGTTGCGACTCCCGGCGTCCGTCCGGAGACGTTCCTGTCCACCCCGTGGAGAGGTGAGGCAGGAGCCTCGCAGCCCCGACACCCAAGCACCGCCACGGAGGGCTCCTGCTTTGCCAAGCCTCAGGGGGCCGGTTTCTAAGACAACCGTGGGAACCGCTGTGACGCGAGAGGCCGCTCGCGCCTCGCGCATGCGCACTGGCCCTGCCGCGCCGGGCCCACTCGCGCTCCCCACCTGGAAGTCAGGCTGCGGCCCCTTTAAACAACGGCGGCTGCGCGGGGCGCCGGGGCCGGGGATGGGGTGGGAGGGGGCGTGTGCGCGGTGGGGCGGGGGGGGGGGAGCGGGGGTGGGGGGGGGCCGCTGGGGGCTGCCGCTGCAGCCCCGGCGGCCGCCGGATCCGGGCTCCAGCAGGGGGCGGCGTGGGAGAAGGGGCCGCGGGCATCCCAGTCCCAAGACCCCCGGAGTCCTGTCTTCAGGACCTCCTTGAGCCGACTTCCACCGGTGGAGGGGGAGCTTCAGGGCCTCCGCTGGGGTCTCAGGACTCCTCTTGAGATGGGATTTTGGACCCCTCCGGGTGAGAGAGGATGGACTCGCCATCATCGGCTGAGGCAGGCGGGGCCTCGCTGCGGCACAGAATCATCCCCTGGGCCTTAAGGCGTGGTGCCAGCCGAAAATTCACTGACCCACGAGCCCTCGGCCTCCCTCCCCCTCCGAAAGAGCGGCGGCCTAGCCCCGCTTGCGAAAGCCCCGGGGCTCCCGCAAGCTGCCTCTGCTTTCCAGGACCCGCGCAAACAGGGACAGGGGCGGTCCCGCGGCGGAGCCACTGGCCCCACGCGTGGCACTGGCCGATCCCCGAGCAGACGATGTGAATGCGTGTCAGCCCGGGCGTACGGGGCGACGGCGAAACCAACAGCGGAGTCCAGGCCTGTGCCCGGGTGGAAGAGGGTCCCAAGGGACCTGCCCGTGGATTCCAAGGGAAATCAAAGAACGCCTGGGATCCAGGAGGGAGCCAGAAGATTCAGGGAGTCAGTCCACCTGCTCAGAGGAGCCGAGGAGAGGCTGTGCCTCAAGGACGAGAGGGCAAGTGCAGAGGGGAAGTGCCGCACCGCCTGTCCAAGAAGACAAGGCCAGTCACGGTCGCCTAGCGCTCATGCTAGGCAGGCCACCCAGCCATGAGGTGAAACAGGGAGAGCAAGACAGCTTCCCTGTGGGAGACACGTATGGGAGCCGGGAGCTCCAGGGTCATGGAACCTGCCCAAGCAAGCAGAAACAGGTTTGGAGAGAGAAACCGTCACCACACGGATCTCCGAGGAGTGTCTCCCTGACGGACTGGGAAGCCATCTGCGTCCAAGACGTTCGGCCAGACCGACAAGCGTGTAGGCCCCCGAGAGACAGGGGAGACAGAGCAAGAGGGAGGACAGAGCAGAGGCCGGAGCCCAGGCCCGACACTGCCCGGTGCCACCGCCGCGGGCCTAAGGGGAGGGTTGCCCAACGGCTGCCTTGTCCGGAGAGGCCAGCCTTCCAGGGACCGGGAGGCCTGGCATCTCCCCTTCCCGGCTTCCTCTTCAAGCTTCTGCCGTGGTGCGGCTTCATTTCTCAGAGAAGAGCCGTGAAAAGGTCCAAGCGTCTCCTCTGAGGCGGGTCTGCTCCTCTCCTGCAGGGCGGGCGACGAGCTCCTCTGGGGCTTTTGGCCCTGGCTGGACTGTGGTTATCTTGATCCCAGGAGAGAGTCCGCTCGGCAAGGGTAACGAGATTTCCACTGCTGCTGGGGAAGACGCATCTCCTCACGCGGCCGAGGCCCTCAGGGACCCCAAGTGGAACGGCGGCGAAAACCACTGACGAGCCCGCCGCGAGACCCAGGCACAGAGGCAGAAGAAAGAGGCTCGGCAGAGCCAGGCCGACGCGCAAGAAGTCGCCTTTGGGCGCACGGGGCGCGTTCGTCCGAACGCACCCACGCACACGGGCACGCACACACGAACCGGCAGAAAGAGGGAAAGACACACACAGAGAGTGAGGGCCAGAGAGACAAGAGAGGATGGGAGAGACGCAGACACACACAGTCACACGGCAGCAGCGGCACAGAAACGCAGCCCCCGCAGGCACACAGCCCCCCTGACGCTGCAGGCTCCCGCTCCGCGCGTGAAGGCCCCTCGGGGGAGAGAGCAGCCCACGGACAGGCGGGCGGACCTGTCGTGGAGATCACGGGGGCAAGACTTTTGGGGAGACTCACCCCAACACCGTCCGGGCAGGCCTGAGGCTGGGACGACGCGCCGCTTCCCCCGGACTCCGCCCGCGCTTTTGTCATCCCGGCCGGCGCGTCGCGACTCCCGGCGTCCGTCCGGAGACGTTCCTGTCCACCCCGTGGAGAGGTGAGGCAGGAGCCTCGCAGCCCCGACACCCAAGCACCGCCACGGAGGGCTCCTGCTTTGCCAAGCCTCAGGGGGCCGGTTTCTAAGACAACCGTGGGAACCGCTGTGACGCGAGAGGCCGCTCGCGCCTCGCGCATGCGCACTGGCCCTGCCGCGCCGGGCCCACTCGCGCTCCCCACCTGGAAGTCAGGCTGCGGCCCCTTTAAACAACGGCGGCTGCGCGGGGCGCCGGGGCCGGGGATGGGGTGGGAGGGGGCGTGTGCGCGGTGGGGCGGGGGGGGGGAGCGGGGGTGGGGGGGGGCCGCTGGGGGCTGCCGCTGCAGCCCCGGCGGCCGCCGGATCCGGGCTCCAGCAGGGGGCGGCGTGGGAGAAGGGGCCGCGGGCATCCCAGTCCCAAGACCCCCGGAGTCCTGTCTTCAGGACCTCCTTGAGCCGACTTCCACCGGTGGAGGGGGAGCTTCAGGGCCTCCGCTGGGGTCTCAGGACTCCTCTTGAGATGGGATTTTGGACCCCTCCGGGTGAGAGAGGATGGACTCGCCATCATCGGCTGAGGCAGGCGGGGCCTCGCTGCGGCACAGAATCATCCCCTGGGCCTTAAGGCGTGGTGCCAGCCGAAAATTCACTGACCCACGAGCCCTCGGCCTCCCTCCCCCTCCGAAAGAGCGGCGGCCTAGCCCCGCTTGCGAAAGCCCCGGGGCTCCCGCAAGCTGCCTCTGCTTTCCAGGACCCGCGCAAACAGGGACAGGGGCGGTCCCGCGGCGGAGCCACTGGCCCCACGCGTGGCACTGGCCGATCCCCGAGCAGACGATGTGAATGCGTGTCAGCCCGGGCGTACGGGGCGACGGCGAAACCAACAGCGGAGTCCAGGCCTGTGCCCGGGTGGAAGAGGGTCCCAAGGGACCTGCCCGTGGATTCCAAGGGAAATCAAAGAACGCCTGGGATCCAGGAGGGAGCCAGAAGATTCAGGGAGTCAGTCCACCTGCTCAGAGGAGCCGAGGAGAGGCTGTGCCTCAAGGACGAGAGGGCAAGTGCAGAGGGGAAGTGCCGCACCGCCTGTCCAAGAAGACAAGGCCAGTCACGGTCGCCTAGCGCTCATGCTAGGCAGGCCACCCAGCCATGAGGTGAAACAGGGAGAGCAAGACAGCTTCCCTGTGGGAGACACGTATGGGAGCCGGGAGCTCCAGGGTCATGGAACCTGCCCAAGCAAGCAGAAACAGGTTTGGAGAGAGAAACCGTCACCACACGGATCTCCGAGGAGTGTCTCCCTGACGGACTGGGAAGCCATCTGCGTCCAAGACGTTCGGCCAGACCGACAAGCGTGTAGGCCCCCGAGAGACAGGGGAGACAGAGCAAGAGGGAGGACAGAGCAGAGGCCGGAGCCCAGGCCCGACACTGCCCGGTGCCACCGCCGCGGGCCTAAGGGGAGGGTTGCCCAACGGCTGCCTTGTCCGGAGAGGCCAGCCTTCCAGGGACCGGGAGGCCTGGCATCTCCCCTTCCCGGCTTCCTCTTCAAGCTTCTGCCGTGGTGCGGCTTCATTTCTCAGAGAAGAGCCGTGAAAAGGTCCAAGCGTCTCCTCTGAGGCGGGTCTGCTCCTCTCCTGCAGGGCGGGCGACGAGCTCCTCTGGGGCTTTTGGCCCTGGCTGGACTGTGGTTATCTTGATCCCAGGAGAGAGTCCGCTCGGCAAGGGTAACGAGATTTCCACTGCTGCTGGGGAAGACGCATCTCCTCACGCGGCCGAGGCCCTCAGGGACCCCAAGTGGAACGGCGGCGAAAACCACTGACGAGCCCGCCGCGAGACCCAGGCACAGAGGCAGAAGAAAGAGGCTCGGCAGAGCCAGGCCGACGCGCAAGAAGTCGCCTTTGGGCGCACGGGGCGCGTTCGTCCGAACGCACCCACGCACACGGGCACGCACACACGAACCGGCAGAAAGAGGGAAAGACACACACAGAGAGTGAGGGCCAGAGAGACAAGAGAGGATGGGAGAGACGCAGACACACACAGTCACACGGCAGCAGCGGCACAGAAACGCAGCCCCCGCAGGCACACAGCCCCCCTGACGCTGCAGGCTCCCGCTCCGCGCGTGAAGGCCCCTCGGGGGAGAGAGCAGCCCACGGACAGGCGGGCGGACCTGTCGTGGAGATCACGGGGGCAAGACTTTTGGGGAGACTCACCCCAACACCGTCCGGGCAGGCCTGAGGCTGGGACGACGCGCCGCTTCCCCCGGACTCCGCCTGCGCTTTTGTCATCCCGGCCGGCGCGTTGCGACTCCCGGCGTCCGTCCGGAGACGTTCCTGTCCACCCCGTGGAGAGGTGAGGCAGGAGCCTCGCAGCCCCGACACCCAAGCACCGCCACGGAGGGCTCCTGCTTTGCCAAGCCTCAGGGGGCCGGTTTCTAAGACAACCGTGGGAACCGCTGTGACGCGAGAGGCCGCTCGCGCCTCGCGCATGCGCACTGGCCCTGCCGCGCCGGGCCCACTCGCGCTCCCCACCTGGAAGTCAGGCTGCGGCCCCTTTAAACAACGGCGGCTGCGCGGGGCGCCGGGGCCGGGGATGGGGTGGGAGGGGGCGTGTGCGCGGTGGGGCGGGGGGGGGGGAGCGGGGGTGGGGGGGGGCCGCTGGGGGCTGCCGCTGCAGCCCCGGCGGCCGCCGGATCCGGGCTCCAGCAGGGGGCGGCGTGGGAGAAGGGGCCGCGGGCATCCCAGTCCCAAGACCCCCGGAGTCCTGTCTTCAGGACCTCCTTGAGCCGACTTCCACCGGTGGAGGGGGAGCTTCAGGGCCTCCGCTGGGGTCTCAGGACTCCTCTTGAGATGGGATTTTGGACCCCTCCGGGTGAGAGAGGATGGACTCGCCATCATCGGCTGAGGCAGGCGGGGCCTCGCTGCGGCACAGAATCGTCCCCTGGGCCTTAAGGCGTGGTGCCAGCCGAAAATTCACTGACCCACGAGCCCTCGGCCTCCCTCCCCCTCCGAAAGAGCGGCGGCCTAGCCCCGCTTGCGAAAGCCCCGGGGCTCCCGCAAGCTGCCTCTGCTTTCCAGGACCCGCGCAAACAGGGACAGGGGCGGTCCCGCGGCGGAGCCACTGGCCCCACGCGTGGCACTGGCCGATCCCCGAGCAGACGATGTGAATGCGTGTCAGCCCGGGCGTACGGGGCGACGGCGAAACCAACAGCGGAGTCCAGGCCTGTGCCCGGGTGGAAGAGGGTCCCAAGGGACCTGCCCGTGGATTCCAAGGGAAATCAAAGAACGCCTGGGATCCAGGAGGGAGCCAGAAGATTCAGGGAGTCAGTCCACCTGCTCAGAGGAGCCGAGGAGAGGCTGTGCCTCAAGGACGAGAGGGCAAGTGCAGAGGGGAAGTGCCGCACCGCCTGTCCAAGAAGACAAGGCCAGTCACGGTCGCCTAGCGCTCATGCTAGGCAGGCCACCCAGCCATGAGGTGAAACAGGGAGAGCAAGACAGCTTCCCTGTGGGAGACACGTATGGGAGCCGGGAGCTCCAGGGTCATGGAACCTGCCCAAGCAAGCAGAAACAGGTTTGGAGAGAGAAACCGTCACCACACGGATCTCCGAGGAGTGTCTCCCTGACGGACTGGGAAGCCATCTGCGTCCAAGACGTTCGGCCAGACCGACAAGCGTGTAGGCCCCCGAGAGACAGGGGAGACAGAGCAAGAGGGAGGACAGAGCAGAGGCCGGAGCCCAGGCCCGACACTGCCCGGTGCCACCGCCGCGGGCCTAAGGGGAGGGTTGCCCAACGGCTGCCTTGTCCGGAGAGGCCAGCCTTCCAGGGACCGGGAGGCCTGGCATCTCCCCTTCCCGGCTTCCTCTTCAAGCTTCTGCCGTGGTGCGGCTTCATTTCTCAGAGAAGAGCCGTGAAAAGGTCCAAGCGTCTCCTCTGAGGCGGGTCTGCTCCTCTCCTGCAGGGCGGGCGACGAGCTCCTCTGGGGCTTTTGGCCCTGGCTGGACTGTGGTTATCTTGATCCCAGGAGAGAGTCCGCTCGGCAAGGGTAACGAGATTTCCACTGCTGCTGGGGAAGACGCATCTCCTCACGCGGCCGAGGCCCTCAGGGACCCCAAGTGGAACGGCGGCGAAAACCACTGACGAGCCCGCCGCGAGACCCAGGCACAGAGGCAGAAGAAAGAGGCTCGGCAGAGCCAGGCCGACGCGCAAGAAGTCGCCTTTGGGCGCACGGGGCGCGTTCGTCCGAACGCACCCACGCACACGGGCACGCACACACGAACCGGCAGAAAGAGGGAAAGACACACACAGAGAGTGAGGGCCAGAGAGACAAGAGAGGATGGGAGAGACGCAGACACACACAGTCACACGGCAGCAGCGGCACAGAAACGCAGCCCCCGCAGGCACACAGCCCTCCTGACGCTGCAGGCTCCCGCTCCGCGCGTGAAGGCCCCTCGGGGGAGAGAGCAGCCCACGGACAGGCGGGCGGACCTGTCGTGGAGATCACGGGGGCAAGACTTTTGGGGAGACTCACCCCAACACCGTCCGGGCAGGCCTGAGGCTGGGACGACGCGCCGCTTCCCCCGGACTCCGCCTGCGCTTTTGTCATCCCGGCCGGCGCGTTGCGACTCCCGGCGTCCGTCCGGAGACGTTCCTGTCCACCCCGTGGAGAGGTGAGGCAGGAGCCTCGCAGCCCCGACACCCAAGCACCGCCACGGAGGGCTCCTGCTTTGCCAAGCCTCAGGGGGCCGGTTTCTAAGACAACCGTGGGAACCGCTGTGACGCGAGAGGCCGCTCGCGCCTCGCGCATGCGCACTGGCCCTGCCGCGCCGGGCCCACTCGCGCTCCCCACCTGGAAGTCAGGCTGCGGCCCCTTTAAACAACGGCGGCTGCGCGGGGCGCCGGGGCCGGGGATGGGGTGGGAGGGGGCGTGTGCGCGGTGGGGCGGGGGGGGGGGAGCGGGGGTGGGGGGGGGCCGCTGGGGGCTGCCGCTGCAGCCCCGGCGGCCGCCGGATCCGGGCTCCAGCAGGGGGCGGCGTGGGAGAAGGGGCCGCGGGCATCCCAGTCCCAAGACCCCCGGAGTCCTGTCTTCAGGACCTCCTTGAGCCGACTTCCACCGGTGGAGGGGGAGCTTCAGGGCCTCCGCTGGGGTCTCAGGACTCCTCTTGAGATGGGATTTTGGACCCCTCCGGGTGAGAGAGGATGGACTCGCCATCATCGGCTGAGGCAGGCGGGGCCTCGCTGCGGCACAGAATCATCCCCTGGGCCTTAAGGCGTGGTGCCAGCCGAAAATTCACTGACCCACGAGCCCTCGGCCTCCCTCCCCCTCCGAAAGAGCGGCGGCCTAGCCCCGCTTGCGAAAGCCCCGGGGCTCCCGCAAGCTGCCTCTGCTTTCCAGGACCCGCGCAAACAGGGACAGGGGCGGTCCCGCGGCGGAGCCACTGGCCTCACGCGTGGCACTGGCCGATCCCCGAGCAGACGATGTGAATGCGTGTCAGCCCGGGCGTACGGGGCGACGGCGAAACCAACAGCGGAGTCCAGGCCTGTGCCCGGGTGGAAGAGGGTCCCAAGGGACCTGCCCGTGGATTCCAAGGGAAATCAAAGAACGCCTGGGATCCAGGAGGGAGCCAGAAGATTCAGGGAGTCAGTCCACCTGCTCAGAGGAGCCGAGGAGAGGCTGTGCCTCAAGGACGAGAGGGCAAGTGCAGAGGGGAAGTGCCGCACCGCCTGTCCAAGAAGACAAGGCCAGTCACGGTCGCCTAGCGCTCATGCTAGGCAGGCCACCCAGCCATGAGGTGAAACAGGGAGAGCAAGACAGCTTCCCTGTGGGAGACACGTATGGGAGCCGGGAGCTCCAGGGTCATGGAACCTGCCCAAGCAAGCAGAAACAGGTTTGGAGAGAGAAACCGTCACCACACGGATCTCCGAGGAGTGTCTCCCTGACGGACTGGGAAGCCATCTGCGTCCAAGACGTTCGGCCAGACCGACAAGCGTGTAGGCCCCCGAGAGACAGGGGAGACAGAGCAAGAGGGAGGACAGAGCAGAGGCCGGAGCCCAGGCCCGACACTGCCCGGTGCCACCGCCGCGGGCCTAAGGGGAGGGTTGCCCAACGGCTGCCTTGTCCGGAGAGGCCAGCCTTCCAGGGACCGGGAGGCCTGGCATCTCCCCTTCCCGGCTTCCTCTTCAAGCTTCTGCCGTGGTGCGGCTTCATTTCTCAGAGAAGAGCCGTGAAAAGGTCCAAGCGTCTCCTCTGAGGCGGGTCTGCTCCTCTCCTGCAGGGCGGGCGACGAGCTCCTCTGGGGCTTTTGGCCCTGGCTGGACTGTGGTTATCTTGATCCCAGGAGAGAGTCCGCTCGGCAAGGGTAACGAGATTTCCACTGCTGCTGGGGAAGACGCATCTCCTCACGCGGCCGAGGCCCTCAGGGACCCCAAGTGGAACGGCGGCGAAAACCACTGACGAGCCCGCCGCGAGACCCAGGCACAGAGGCAGAAGAAAGAGGCTCGGCAGAGCCAGGCCGACGCGCAAGAAGTCGCCTTTGGGCGCACGGGGCGCGTTCGTCCGAACGCACCCACGCACACGGGCACGCACACACGAACCGGCAGAAAGAGGGAAAGACACACACAGAGAGTGAGGGCCAGAGAGACAAGAGAGGATGGGAGAGACGCAGACACACACAGTCACACGGCAGCAGCGGCACAGAAACGCAGCCCCCGCAGGCACACAGCCCCCCTGACGCTGCAGGCTCCCGCTCCGCGCGTGAAGGCCCCTCGGGGGAGAGAGCAGCCCACGGACAGGCGGGCGGACCTGTCGTGGAGATCACGGGGGCAAGACTTTTGGGGAGACTCACCCCAACACCGTCCGGGCAGGCCTGAGGCTGGGACGACGCGCCGCTTCCCCCGGACTCCGCCTGCGCTTTTGTCATCCCGGCCGGCGCGTTGCGACTCCCGGCGTCCGTCCGGAGACGTTCCTGTCCACCCCGTGGAGAGGTGAGGCAGGAGCCTCGCAGCCCCGACACCCAAGCACCGCCACGGAGGGCTCCTGCTTTGCCAAGCCTCAGGGGGCCGGTTTCTAAGACAACCGTGGGAACCGCTGTGACGCGAGAGGCCGCTCGCGCCTCGCGCATGCGCACTGGCCCTGCCGCGCCGGGCCCACTCGCGCTCCCCACCTGGAAGTCAGGCTGCGGCCCCTTTAAACAACGGCGGCTGCGCGGGGCGCCGGGGCCGGGGATGGGGTGGGAGGGGGCGTGTGCGCGGTGGGGCGGGGGGGGGGGAGCGGGGGTGGGGGGGGGCCGCTGGGGGCTGCCGCTGCAGCCCCGGCGGCCGCCGGATCCGGGCTCCAGCAGGGGGCGGCGTGGGAGAAGGGGCCGCGGGCATCCCAGTCCCAAGACCCCCGGAGTCCTGTCTTCAGGACCTCCTTGAGCCGACTTCCACCGGTGGAGGGGGAGCTTCAGGGCCTCCGCTGGGGTCTCAGGACTCCTCTTGAGATGGGATTTTGGACCCCTCCGGGTGAGAGAGGATGGACTCGCCATCATCGGCTGAGGCAGGCGGGGCCTCGCTGCGGCACAGAATCGTCCCCTGGGCCTTAAGGCGTGGTGCCAGCCGAAAATTCACTGACCCACGAGCCCTCGGCCTCCCTCCCCCTCCGAAAGAGCGGCGGCCTAGCCCCGCTTGCGAAAGCCCCGGGGCTCCCGCAAGCTGCCTCTGCTTTCCAGGACCCGCGCAAACAGGGACAGGGGCGGTCCCGCGGCGGAGCCACTGGCCCCACGCGTGGCACTGGCCGATCCCCGAGCAGACGATGTGAATGCGTGTCAGCCCGGGCGTACGGGGCGACGGCGAAACCAACAGCGGAGTCCAGGCCTGTGCCCGGGTGGAAGAGGGTCCCAAGGGACCTGCCCGTGGATTCCAAGGGAAATCAAAGAACGCCTGGGATCCAGGAGGGAGCCAGAAGATTCAGGGAGTCAGTCCACCTGCTCAGAGGAGCCGAGGAGAGGCTGTGCCTCAAGGACGAGAGGGCAAGTGCAGAGGGGAAGTGCCGCACCGCCTGTCCAAGAAGACAAGGCCAGTCACGGTCGCCTAGCGCTCATGCTAGGCAGGCCACCCAGCCATGAGGTGAAACAGGGAGAGCAAGACAGCTTCCCTGTGGGAGACACGTATGGGAGCCGGGAGCTCCAGGGTCATGGAACCTGCCCAAGCAAGCAGAAACAGGTTTGGAGAGAGAAACCGTCACCACACGGATCTCCGAGGAGTGTCTCCCTGACGGACTGGGAAGCCATCTGCGTCCAAGACGTTCGGCCAGACCGACAAGCGTGTAGGCCCCCGAGAGACAGGGGAGACAGAGCAAGAGGGAGGACAGAGCAGAGGCCGGAGCCCAGGCCCGACACTGCCCGGTGCCACCGCCGCGGGCCTAAGGGGAGGGTTGCCCAACGGCTGCCTTGTCCGGAGAGGCCAGCCTTCCAGGGACCGGGAGGCCTGGCATCTCCCCTTCCCGGCTTCCTCTTCAAGCTTCTGCCGTGGTGCGGCTTCATTTCTCAGAGAAGAGCCGTGAAAAGGTCCAAGCGTCTCCTCTGAGGCGGGTCTGCTCCTCTCCTGCAGGGCGGGCGACGAGCTCCTCTGGGGCTTTTGGCCCTGGCTGGACTGTGGTTATCTTGATCCCAGGAGAGAGTCCGCTCGGCAAGGGTAACGAGATTTCCACTGCTGCTGGGGAAGACGCATCTCCTCACGCGGCCGAGGCCCTCAGGGACCCCAAGTGGAACGGCGGCGAAAACCACTGACGAGCCCGCCGCGAGACCCAGGCACAGAGGCAGAAGAAAGAGGCTCGGCAGAGCCAGGCCGACGCGCAAGAAGTCGCCTTTGGGCGCACGGGGCGCGTTCGTCCGAACGCACCCACGCACACGGGCACGCACACACGAACCGGCAGAAAGAGGGAAAGACACACACAGAGAGTGAGGGCCAGAGAGACAAGAGAGGATGGGAGAGACGCAGACACACACAGTCACACGGCAGCAGCGGCACAGAAACGCAGCCCCCGCAGGCACACAGCCCTCCTGACGCTGCAGGCTCCCGCTCCGCGCGTGAAGGCCCCTCGGGGGAGAGAGCAGCCCACGGACAGGCGGGCGGACCTGTCGTGGAGATCACGGGGGCAAGACTTTTGGGGAGACTCACCCCAACACCGTCCGGGCAGGCCTGAGGCTGGGACGACGCGCCGCTTCCCCCGGACTCCGCCTGCGCTTTTGTCATCCCGGCCGGCGCGTTGCGACTCCCGGCGTCCGTCCGGAGACGTTCCTGTCCACCCCGTGGAGAGGTGAGGCAGGAGCCTCGCAGCCCCGACACCCAAGCACCGCCACGGAGGGCTCCTGCTTTGCCAAGCCTCAGGGGGCCGGTTTCTAAGACAACCGTGGGAACCGCTGTGACGCGAGAGGCCGCTCGCGCCTCGCGCATGCGCACTGGCCCTGCCGCGCCGGGCCCACTCGCGCTCCCCACCTGGAAGTCAGGCTGCGGCCCCTTTAAACAACGGCGGCTGCGCGGGGCGCCGGGGCCGGGGATGGGGTGGGAGGGGGCGTGTGCGCGGTGGGGCGGGGGGGGGGAGCGGGGGTGGGGGGGGGCCGCTGGGGGCTGCCGCTGCAGCCCCGGCGGCCGCCGGATCCGGGCTCCAGCAGGGGGCGGCGTGGGAGAAGGGGCCGCGGGCATCCCAGTCCCAAGACCCCCGGAGTCCTGTCTTCAGGACCTCCTTGAGCCGACTTCCACCGGTGGAGGGGGAGCTTCAGGGCCTCCGCTGGGGTCTCAGGACTCCTCTTGAGATGGGATTTTGGACCCCTCCGGGTGAGAGAGGATGGACTCGCCATCATCGGCTGAGGCAGGCGGGGCCTCGCTGCGGCACAGAATCATCCCCTGGGCCTTAAGGCGTGGTGCCAGCCGAAAATTCACTGACCCACGAGCCCTCGGCCTCCCTCCCCCTCCGAAAGAGCGGCGGCCTAGCCCCGCTTGCGAAAGCCCCGGGGCTCCCGCAAGCTGCCTCTGCTTTCCAGGACCCGCGCAAACAGGGACAGGGGCGGTCCCGCGGCGGAGCCACTGGCCTCACGCGTGGCACTGGCCGATCCCCGAGCAGACGATGTGAATGCGTGTCAGCCCGGGCGTACGGGGCGACGGCGAAACCAACAGCGGAGTCCAGGCCTGTGCCCGGGTGGAAGAGGGTCCCAAGGGACCTGCCCGTGGATTCCAAGGGAAATCAAAGAACGCCTGGGATCCAGGAGGGAGCCAGAAGATTCAGGGAGTCAGTCCACCTGCTCAGAGGAGCCGAGGAGAGGCTGTGCCTCAAGGACGAGAGGGCAAGTGCAGAGGGGAAGTGCCGCACCGCCTGTCCAAGAAGACAAGGCCAGTCACGGTCGCCTAGCGCTCATGCTAGGCAGGCCACCCAGCCATGAGGTGAAACAGGGAGAGCAAGACAGCTTCCCTGTGGGAGACACGTATGGGAGCCGGGAGCTCCAGGGTCATGGAACCTGCCCAAGCAAGCAGAAACAGGTTTGGAGAGAGAAACCGTCACCACACGGATCTCCGAGGAGTGTCTCCCTGACGGACTGGGAAGCCATCTGCGTCCAAGACGTTCGGCCAGACCGACAAGCGTGTAGGCCCCCGAGAGACAGGGGAGACAGAGCAAGAGGGAGGACAGAGCAGAGGCCGGAGCCCAGGCCCGACACTGCCCGGTGCCACCGCCGCGGGCCTAAGGGGAGGGTTGCCCAACGGCTGCCTTGTCCGGAGAGGCCAGCCTTCCAGGGACCGGGAGGCCTGGCATCTCCCCTTCCCGGCTTCCTCTTCAAGCTTCTGCCGTGGTGCGGCTTCATTTCTCAGAGAAGAGCCGTGAAAAGGTCCAAGCGTCTCCTCTGAGGCGGGTCTGCTCCTCTCCTGCAGGGCGGGCGACGAGCTCCTCTGGGGCTTTTGGCCCTGGCTGGACTGTGGTTATCTTGATCCCAGGAGAGAGTCCGCTCGGCAAGGGTAACGAGATTTCCACTGCTGCTGGGGAAGACGCATCTCCTCACGCGGCCGAGGCCCTCAGGGACCCCAAGTGGAACGGCGGCGAAAACCACTGACGAGCCCGCCGCGAGACCCAGGCACAGAGGCAGAAGAAAGAGGCTCGGCAGAGCCAGGCCGACGCGCAAGAAGTCGCCTTTGGGCGCACGGGGCGCATTCGTCCGAACGCACCCACGCACACGGGCACGCACACACGAACCGGCAGAAAGAGGGAAAGACACACACAGAGAGTGAGGGCCAGAGAGACAAGAGAGGATGGGAGAGACGCAGACACACACAGTCACACGGCAGCAGCGGCACAGAAACGCAGCCCCCGCAGGCACACAGCCCCCCTGACGCTGCAGGCTCCCGCTCCGCGCGTGAAGGCCCCTCGGGGGAGAGAGCAGCCCACGGACAGGCGGGCGGACCTGTCGTGGAGATCACGGGGGCAAGACTTTTGGGGAGACTCACCCCAACACCGTCCGGGCAGGCCTGAGGCTGGGACGACGCGCCGCTTCCCCCGGACTCCGCCTGCGCTTTTGTCATCCCGGCCGGCGCGTTGCGACTCCCGGCGTCCGTCCGGAGACGTTCCTGTCCACCCCGTGGAGAGGTGAGGCAGGAGCCTCGCAGCCCCGACACCCAAGCACCGCCACGGAGGGCTCCTGCTTTGCCAAGCCTCAGGGGGCCGGTTTCTAAGACAACCGTGGGAACCGCTGTGACGCGAGAGGCCGCTCGCGCCTCGCGCATGCGCACTGGCCCTGCCGCGCCGGGCCCACTCGCGCTCCCCACCTGGAAGTCAGGCTGCGGCCCCTTTAAACAACGGCGGCTGCGCGGGGCGCCGGGGCCGGGGATGGGGTGGGAGGGGGCGTGTGCGCGGTGGGGCGGGGGGGGGAGCGGGGGTGGGGGGGGGCCGCTGGGGGCTGCCGCTGCAGCCCCGGCGGCCGCCGGATCCGGGCTCCAGCAGGGGGCGGCGTGGGAGAAGGGGCCGCGGGCATCCCAGTCCCAAGACCCCCGGAGTCCTGTCTTCAGGACCTCCTTGAGCCGACTTCCACCGGTGGAGGGGGAGCTTCAGGGCCTCCGCTGGGGTCTCAGGACTCCTCTTGAGATGGGATTTTGGACCCCTCCGGGTGAGAGAGGATGGACTCGCCATCATCGGCTGAGGCAGGCGGGGCCTCGCTGCGGCACAGAATCATCCCCTGGGCCTTAAGGCGTGGTGCCAGCCGAAAATTCACTGACCCACGAGCCCTCGGCCTCCCTCCCCCTCCGAAAGAGCGGCGGCCTAGCCCCGCTTGCGAAAGCCCCGGGGCTCCCGCAAGCTGCCTCTGCTTTCCAGGACCCGCGCAAACAGGGACAGGGGCGGTCCCGCGGCGGAGCCACTGGCCCCACGCGTGGCACTGGCCGATCCCCGAGCAGACGATGTGAATGCGTGTCAGCCCGGGCGTACGGGGCGACGGCGAAACCAACAGCGGAGTCCAGGCCTGTGCCCGGGTGGAAGAGGGTCCCAAGGGACCTGCCCGTGGATTCCAAGGGAAATCAAAGAACGCCTGGGATCCAGGAGGGAGCCAGAAGATTCAGGGAGTCAGTCCACCTGCTCAGAGGAGCCGAGGAGAGGCTGTGCCTCAAGGACGAGAGGGCAAGTGCAGAGGGGAAGTGCCGCACCGCCTGTCCAAGAAGACAAGGCCAGTCACGGTCGCCTAGCGCTCATGCTAGGCAGGCCACCCAGCCATGAGGTGAAACAGGGAGAGCAAGACAGCTTCCCTGTGGGAGACACGTATGGGAGCCGGGAGCTCCAGGGTCATGGAACCTGCCCAAGCAAGCAGAAACAGGTTTGGAGAGAGAAACCGTCACCACACGGATCTCCGAGGAGTGTCTCCCTGACGGACTGGGAAGCCATCTGCGTCCAAGACGTTCGGCCAGACCGACAAGCGTGTAGGCCCCCGAGAGACAGGGGAGACAGAGCAAGAGGGAGGACAGAGCAGAGGCCGGAGCCCAGGCCCGACACTGCCCGGTGCCACCGCCGCGGGCCTAAGGGGAGGGTTGCCCAACGGCTGCCTTGTCCGGAGAGGCCAGCCTTCCAGGGACCGGGAGGCCTGGCATCTCCCCTTCCCGGCTTCCTCTTCAAGCTTCTGCCGTGGTGCGGCTTCATTTCTCAGAGAAGAGCCGTGAAAAGGTCCAAGCGTCTCCTCTGAGGCGGGTCTGCTCCTCTCCTGCAGGGCGGGCGACGAGCTCCTCTGGGGCTTTTGGCCCTGGCTGGACTGTGGTTATCTTGATCCCAGGAGAGAGTCCGCTCGGCAAGGGTAACGAGATTTCCACTGCTGCTGGGGAAGACGCATCTCCTCACGCGGCCGAGGCCCTCAGGGACCCCAAGTGGAACGGCGGCGAAAACCACTGACGAGCCCGCCGCGAGACCCAGGCACAGAGGCAGAAGAAAGAGGCTCGGCAGAGCCAGGCCGACGCGCAAGAAGTCGCCTTTGGGCGCACGGGGCGCGTTCGTCCGAACGCACCCACGCACACGGGCACGCACACACGAACCGGCAGAAAGAGGGAAAGACACACACAGAGAGTGAGGGCCAGAGAGACAAGAGAGGATGGGAGAGACGCAGACACACACAGTCACACGGCAGCAGCGGCACAGAAACGCAGCCCCCGCAGGCACACAGCCCCCCTGACGCTGCAGGCTCCCGCTCCGCGCGTGAAGGCCCCTCGGGGGAGAGAGCAGCCCACGGACAGGCGGGCGGACCTGTCGTGGAGATCACGGGGGCAAGACTTTTGGGGAGACTCACCCCAACACCGTCCGGGCAGGCCTGAGGCTGGGACGACGCGCCGCTTCCCCCGGACTCCGCCTGCGCTTTTGTCATCCCGGCCGGCGCGTTGCGACTCCCGGCGTCCGTCCGGAGACGTTCCTGTCCACCCCGTGGAGAGGTGAGGCAGGAGCCTCGCAGCCCCGACACCCAAGCACCGCCACGGAGGGCTCCTGCTTTGCCAAGCCTCAGGGGGCCGGTTTCTAAGACAACCGTGGGAACCGCTGTGACGCGAGAGGCCGCTCGCGCCTCGCGCATGCGCACTGGCCCTGCCGCGCCGGGCCCACTCGCGCTCCCCACCTGGAAGTCAGGCTGCGGCCCCTTTAAACAACGGCGGCTGCGCGGGGCGCCGGGGCCGGGGATGGGGTGGGAGGGGGCGTGTGCGCGGTGGGGCGGGGGGGGGGAGCGGGGGTGGGGGGGGGGCCGCTGGGGGCTGCCGCTGCAGCCCCGGCGGCCGCCGGATCCGGGCTCCAGCAGGGGGCGGCGTGGGAGAAGGGGCCGCGGGCATCCCAGTCCCAAGACCCCCGGAGTCCTGTCTTCAGGACCTCCTTGAGCCGACTTCCACCGGTGGAGGGGGAGCTTCAGGGCCTCCGCTGGGGTCTCAGGACTCCTCTTGAGATGGGATTTTGGACCCCTCCGGGTGAGAGAGGATGGACTCGCCATCATCGGCTGAGGCAGGCGGGGCCTCGCTGCGGCACAGAATCATCCCCTGGGCCTTAAGGCGTGGTGCCAGCCGAAAATTCACTGACCCACGAGCCCTCGGCCTCCCTCCCCCTCCGAAAGAGCGGCGGCCTAGCCCCGCTTGCGAAAGCCCCGGGGCTCCCGCAAGCTGCCTCTGCTTTCCAGGACCCGCGCAAACAGGGACAGGGGCGGTCCCGCGGCGGAGCCACTGGCCCCACGCGTGGCACTGGCCGATCCCCGAGCAGACGATGTGAATGCGTGTCAGCCCGGGCGTACGGGGCGACGGCGAAACCAACAGCGGAGTCCAGGCCTGTGCCCGGGTGGAAGAGGGTCCCAAGGGACCTGCCCGTGGATTCCAAGGGAAATCAAAGAACGCCTGGGATCCAGGAGGGAGCCAGAAGATTCAGGGAGTCAGTCCACCTGCTCAGAGGAGCCGAGGAGAGGCTGTGCCTCAAGGACGAGAGGGCAAGTGCAGAGGGGAAGTGCCGCACCGCCTGTCCAAGAAGACAAGGCCAGTCACGGTCGCCTAGCGCTCATGCTAGGCAGGCCACCCAGCCATGAGGTGAAACAGGGAGAGCAAGACAGCTTCCCTGTGGGAGACACGTATGGGAGCCGGGAGCTCCAGGGTCATGGAACCTGCCCAAGCAAGCAGAAACAGGTTTGGAGAGAGAAACCGTCACCACACGGATCTCCGAGGAGTGTCTCCCTGACGGACTGGGAAGCCATCTGCGTCCAAGACGTTCGGCCAGACCGACAAGCGTGTAGGCCCCCGAGAGACAGGGGAGACAGAGCAAGAGGGAGGACAGAGCAGAGGCCGGAGCCCAGGCCCGACACTGCCCGGTGCCACCGCCGCGGGCCTAAGGGGAGGGTTGCCCAACGGCTGCCTTGTCCGGAGAGGCCAGCCTTCCAGGGACCGGGAGGCCTGGCATCTCCCCTTCCCGGCTTCCTCTTCAAGCTTCTGCCGTGGTGCGGCTTCATTTCTCAGAGAAGAGCCGTGAAAAGGTCCAAGCGTCTCCTCTGAGGCGGGTCTGCTCCTCTCCTGCAGGGCGGGCGACGAGCTCCTCTGGGGCTTTTGGCCCTGGCTGGACTGTGGTTATCTTGATCCCAGGAGAGAGTCCGCTCGGCAAGGGTAACGAGATTTCCACTGCTGCTGGGGAAGACGCATCTCCTCACGCGGCCGAGGCCCTCAGGGACCCCAAGTGGAACGGCGGCGAAAACCACTGACGAGCCCGCCGCGAGACCCAGGCACAGAGGCAGAAGAAAGAGGCTCGGCAGAGCCAGGCCGACGCGCAAGAAGTCGCCTTTGGGCGCACGGGGCGCGTTCGTCCGAACGCACCCACGCACACGGGCACGCACACACGAACCGGCAGAAAGAGGGAAAGACACACACAGAGAGTGAGGGCCAGAGAGACAAGAGAGGATGGGAGAGACGCAGACACACACAGTCACACGGCAGCAGCGGCACAGAAACGCAGCCCCCGCAGGCACACAGCCCCCCTGACGCTGCAGGCTCCCGCTCCGCGCGTGAAGGCCCCTCGGGGGAGAGAGCAGCCCACGGACAGGCGGGCGGACCTGTCGTGGAGATCACGGGGGCAAGACTTTTGGGGAGACTCACCCCAACACCGTCCGGGCAGGCCTGAGGCTGGGACGACGCGCCGCTTCCCCCGGACTCCGCCTGCGCTTTTGTCATCCCGGCCGGCGCGTTGCGACTCCCGGCGTCCGTCCGGAGACGTTCCTGTCCACCCCGTGGAGAGGTGAGGCAGGAGCCTCGCAGCCCCGACACCCAAGCACCGCCACGGAGGGCTCCTGCTTTGCCAAGCCTCAGGGGGCCGGTTTCTAAGACAACCGTGGGAACCGCTGTGACGCGAGAGGCCGCTCGCGCCTCGCGCATGCGCACTGGCCCTGCCGCGCCGGGCCCACTCGCGCTCCCCACCTGGAAGTCAGGCTGCGGCCCCTTTAAACAACGGCGGCTGCGCGGGGCGCCGGGGCCGGGGATGGGGTGGGAGGGGGCGTGTGCGCGGTGGGGCGGGGGGGGGAGCGGGGGTGGGGGGGGGCCGCTGGGGGCTGCCGCTGCAGCCCCGGCGGCCGCCGGATCCGGGCTCCAGCAGGGGGCGGCGTGGGAGAAGGGGCCGCGGGCATCCCAGTCCCAAGACCCCCGGAGTCCTGTCTTCAGGACCTCCTTGAGCCGACTTCCACCGGTGGAGGGGGAGCTTCAGGGCCTCCGCTGGGGTCTCAGGACTCCTCTTGAGATGGGATTTTGGACCCCTCCGGGTGAGAGAGGATGGACTCGCCATCATCGGCTGAGGCAGGCGGGGCCTCGCTGCGGCACAGAATCATCCCCTGGGCCTTAAGGCGTGGTGCCAGCCGAAAATTCACTGACCCACGAGCCCTCGGCCTCCCTCCCCCTCCGAAAGAGCGGCGGCCTAGCCCCGCTTGCAAAAGCCCCGGGGCTCCCGCAAGCTGCCTCTGCTTTCCAGGACCCGCGCAAACAGGGACAGGGGCGGTCCCGCGGCGGAGCCACTGGCCCCACGCGTGGCACTGGCCGATCCCCGAGCAGACGATGTGAATGCGTGTCAGCCCGGGCGTACGGGGCGACGGCGAAACCAACAGCGGAGTCCAGGCCTGTGCCCGGGTGGAAGAGGGTCCCAAGGGACCTGCCCGTGGATTCCAAGGGAAATCAAAGAACGCCTGGGATCCAGGAGGGAGCCAGAAGATTCAGGGAGTCAGTCCACCTGCTCAGAGGAGCCGAGGAGAGGCTGTGCCTCAAGGACGAGAGGGCAAGTGCAGAGGGGAAGTGCCGCACCGCCTGTCCAAGAAGACAAGGCCAGTCACGGTCGCCTAGCGCTCATGCTAGGCAGGCCACCCAGCCATGAGGTGAAACAGGGAGAGCAAGACAGCTTCCCTGTGGGAGACACGTATGGGAGCCGGGAGCTCCAGGGTCATGGAACCTGCCCAAGCAAGCAGAAACAGGTTTGGAGAGAGAAACCGTCACCACACGGATCTCCGAGGAGTGTCTCCCTGACGGACTGGGAAGCCATCTGCGTCCAAGACGTTCGGCCAGACCGACAAGCGTGTAGGCCCCCGAGAGACAGGGGAGACAGAGCAAGAGGGAGGACAGAGCAGAGGCCGGAGCCCAGGCCCGACACTGCCCGGTGCCACCGCCGCGGGCCTAAGGGGAGGGTTGCCCAACGGCTGCCTTGTCCGGAGAGGCCAGCCTTCCAGGGACCGGGAGGCCTGGCATCTCCCCTTCCCGGCTTCCTCTTCAAGCTTCTGCCGTGGTGCGGCTTCATTTCTCAGAGAAGAGCCGTGAAAAGGTCCAAGCGTCTCCTCTGAGGCGGGTCTGCTCCTCTCCTGCAGGGCAGGCGACGAGCTCCTCTGGGGCTTTTGGCCCTGGCTGGACTGTGGTTATCTTGATCCCAGGAGAGAGTCCGCTCGGCAAGGGTAACGAGATTTCCACTGCTGCTGGGGAAGACGCATCTCCTCACGCGGCCGAGGCCCTCAGGGACCCCAAGTGGAACGGCGGCGAAAACCACTGACGAGCCCGCCGCAATACCCAGGCACAGAGGCAGAAGAAAGAGGCTCGGCAGAGCCAGGCCGACGCGCAAGAAGTCGCCTTTGGGCGCAGGGGGCGCGTTCGTCCGAACGCACCCACGCACACGGGCACGCACACACGAACCGGCAGAAAGAGGGAAAGACACACACAGAGAGTGAGGGCCAGAGAGACAAGAGAGGATGGGAGAGACGCAGACACACACAGTCACACGGCAGCAGCGGCACAGAAACGCAGCCCCCGCAGGCACACAGCCCCCCTGACGCTGCAGGCTCCCGCTCCGCGCGTGAAGGCCCCTCGGGGGAGAGAGCAGCCCACGGACAGGCGGGCGGACCTGTCGTGGAGATCACGGGGGCAAGACTTTTGGGGAGACTCACCCCAACACCGTCCGGGCAGGCCTGAGGCTGGGACGACGCGCCGCTTCCCCCGGACTCCGCCTGCGCTTTTGTCATCCCGGCCGGCGCGTTGCGACTCCCGGCGTCCGTCCGGAGACGTTCCTGTCCACCCCGTGGAGAGGTGAGGCAGGAGCCTCGCAGCCCCGACACCCAAGCACCGCCACGGAGGGCTCCTGCTTTGCCAAGCCTCAGGGGGCCGGTTTCTAAGACAACCGTGGGAACCGCTGTGACGCGAGAGGCCGCTCGCGCCTCGCGCATGCGCACTGGCCCTGCCGCGCCGGGCCCACTCGCGCTCCCCACCTGGAAGTCAGGCTGCGGCCCCTTTAAACAACGGCGGCTGCGCGGGGCGCCGGGGCCGGGGATGGGGTGGGAGGGGTCGTGTGCGGGGTGGGTCAGGGGGGGAGCGGGGGTGGGGCGGGGCCGCTGGGGGCTGCCGCTGCAGCCCCTGCGGCCGCCGTATCCGGGCTCCAGCATGGGGCGGCGTGGGAGAAGGGGCCGCGGGCATCCCAGTCCCAAGACCCCCGGAGTCCTGTCTTCAGGACCTCCTTGAGCCGACTTCCACCGGTGGAGGGGGAGCTTCAGCGCTTCTGCTGGGGTCTCAGGGCTCCTCTTCAGTTGGAATTTGGACCCCTCCCGGTGAGAAAGGTTGGGCTCGCCATCATCTGCTGAGGCTGGCGAGGCTTCGCTGTAGCACAGA
>NW_027257809.1:0-25180 GCF_043159975.1 Macaca nemestrina
TATGGATGAAATTAGTTATAAATTCATAGTCCCCATTTATTGTTTGCATTGATTGTACTGGAGGCATTAATCTTTCTTTTTTCCAAGTTCTTCTAGTTTTACTGCTTTTCCAGACAGCAAACTCTCTTCTTCATTCCTTATCTTGATCTTGGAATTACTCTTCTCTCTTTTTAGGTTGCCTTCTCATACCTTCAGGCCCCAGTTGCCCTCTCTCTAAGCCTTCATGTCCTCAAAGAGGCAGCATCCTTTTCTAACCAGGCTCCATGTCCTGTTCAGTGACTTCTGATAAAACATTTAACATTACATTTTAGGGCAATCTGGAATAATTCCTTGACCAACCTACTATCATCTAGGCTCATTCTTCTGTATTGGAGCCCTAATCTCTTACTTGTATTTTGGGGAGTGAAAAGGCCTGGGGCAAAAATGGGTAGCTACCTGCAGTTCTACTACCAACTTTGAATCTGTTTCAGTAAAAGCTCTGACTAACACATTCTTCCTAAAGTACAAATGACTGATACAATTTTAATATAACTTCTCTCACACTTATTTGTATGCATATTCCATTTATTCAAATAAGATCTTATATTTACGTATGAATTATATATTTCACAAAATAACAATAACTTGGTAATGTAGAACAGAGTGATATTATCAGCACCATTTTCAAAATAAGAAAATTGGGGCACAAAGAAACTGCATAGGATTTCTGCTTCCAGCCAAATAGAGTAACAGAGTCCAGGTTTACCCTCCTACCTGAAACAATTGAAACAATGGACAAAATGCATGAAGCAATGGTCTTTGGAGATACTGGTCATTGGGTGACAAAAGACAGTGATCTCTGAGACACAAGAAATACACAGGGTATATCCTATGATTGCCCGAGCTTACTGTATAGAGAGAGTAGGTTACAGGGCAGGCATGAGGAAACCTGGTGGAGTCCAGTGGTCTCCCTGACTTAAGGAAATCAAGCTGTGTGACAGAGAATGTTGCAGAGAAGAGAGGTAAAAGTTGAGATAATTCTGGAGATCAGCAGAAGAGTCCCTTAGAATTTTTAGCTGAGACTAGCCATGGCATGCGTGTGTTAACACTACTGGAGGAAAAGGAAAAACCTGCAAGGATTAGAGGGAGCAATCTCTAAAGCTCACACAGGCCAGGAATCATTCCTATTCTCACCAGCCAGACTGAAAACTAAAACCTTCATAATTTATGGGCCGCTGGGCCTTGCCTCAATAAAAGGGAAAAATTAGCTCCAAACTAAGCATGGCTTACTTCCCGTCTAAAAAAGCTTAAAAGAAATTCCTGAAAGGATCAAATTGTTCCCAATTAACTTGACCATGTCCCAGAACAACTTGAGAATAGAAAAATATATATATATATAAAATATATAAATATATATATATAAATATATATATATAAAAATATATAAATATATATACACACACACACACACACACACACACAATGAAAGCCAGCATGCAACAAGGTAAAATTCTCAATATATAGAATTCAATTTTTAAAATTACCAAACATAAAGTTCCAAGATGGCCAAATAGGAACAGCTCCAGTCTGCAGCTCCCAGCGTGATTGACCCAGAAGATGGGTGATTTTTGCGTTTCCAACTGAGGTACCTGGTTCATCTCATTGGGACTGGTTGGACAGTGGGTGCAGCCCATGGAGGGTGAGCTGAAGCAGGGCTGGGTGTTGCCTCACCTGGGAAGTGCAAGGGGTCAGGGGATTTCTCTTTCCTAGCCAAGGGAAGCTGTGACAGATTGTACCTGGGAAAACAGAACACTCCCACCCAAATACTGTGCTTTCCCCAAGGTCTTAGCAACTAGCAGACAAGGAAATTCTCTCCTATGCCCATCTCAGTGGGTCGCCAGACCATGGAGCCTTGCTCACTACTATCTCAGCAAACTGAGATCCTACTGTGAGGTGGCAGCCTGGCTGGGGGAGGGGTATCCAACATTGCTGAGGCTTGAGTAAGTAAACAAAGCAGCCAGGAAGCTCGAACAGGGTGGAGCCCACTGCAGCTCAGCAAGACCTACTGCCTCTAGACTCCACCTCTGTGGGCAGGGCTTAGCTGAAAAAAAGGCAGCAGACAACTTCTGCAGATGTAAATGTCCCTGTCTAACAGCTCTGAAGAGAGCAGTGGTTCTCCCAGCATGGCGTTTGAGCTCTGAGAACGGACAGACTGCCTCCTTAAGTGGGTCCCTGACCCCCGTGTAGCTTAACTGGGAGACATCTCCCAGTAAGGGCCAACAGACTCCTCATATAGGACAGTGACCCTCTAGGATGAAGCTTCCAGAGGAAGGATCAGGCAGCAATATTTGCTGTTCTGCAGCCTATGCTGGTGATACCCAGGCAAATGGGGTCTAGAGTGGACCTCCAGCAAATTCCAACAGACCTGTAGCTGAGAGACCTGAATGTTAGAAGGAAAACTAACAAACAGAAAGGAATAGCATCAACAAGCTGGATGGAGAATGACTTTGACAAGTTGACAGTACTAGGCTTCAGAAGGTCGGTAATCACAAACTTCTCTGAGCTAAAGGAGCATGTTCGAATCCATCACAAGGAAGCTAATAAACCTTGAAAAAAGGTTAGACAAATGACTAACTAGAATAAACAGTGTAGAGAAGACCTTAAATGACCTGATGGAGCTGAAAACCATGGCATGAGAACTTCATGACACATGCACAGGCTTCAATAGCTGATTAGATCAAGTGGAAGAAAGGGTATCAGTGATTGAAGATAAAATTAATGAAATAAAGTGAGAAGACAAGGTTAGAGAAAAAAGAGTAAAAAGAAACGAAGAAAGCCTCCAAGAAATATGGGACTATGTGAAAAGACCAAATCTATGTTTGATTGGTGTACCTGAAAGTGATGGGGAGAATGGAACCAAGTTGGAAAACACTCTTCGGGATATTATCCAGGAGAACTTCCCCAACCTAGCAAGGCAGGCCAACATTCAAATTCAGGAAATACAGAGAACACCACAAAGATACTCCTCGAGAAGAGCAACCCCAAGACACATAACTGTTAGATTCAACAAGGTTGAAATGAAGGAAAAAATGTTAAGCGCAGCCAGAGAGAAAGGTTGAGTTACCCAAAAAGGGAAGCCCATCAAACTAACAGCAGATTTCTCAGCAGAAACCCTACAAGCCAGAAGAGAGTGGGGGCCAATATTCAACATTCTTAAAGAAAAAAATATTTAACCTAGAATTCCATATCCAGCCAAACTAAGCTTCATAAGTGAAGGAGAAATAAAATCCTTTACAGACAAGCAAATGCTAAGAGATTCTGTCACCAGCAGGCCTGCCTTACAAGAGCTCCTGAAGGAAGCACTAAACATGGAAAGGAAAAACCAGTACCAGACACTGCAAACACATGCAAAATTGTAAAGACCATCAATTCTATGAAGAAACTGCATCAATTAATGGGCAAAACAACCAGCTAACATCATAACAACAAGATCAAATTCGCACATAACAATATTAACCTTAAATGTAAATAGGCTAAATGTCCCTCTTAAAAGACACAGACTGGCAAATTGGATAAAGAGTCAAGACCCATCAGTGTGCTATATTCAGGCAACCCATCTCATGTGCAAAGACACACATAGGCTCAAAATAAAGAGATGGAGGAAGATCTACCAAGAAAATGGAAAGCAAAAATAAAGCAGGGTTTGCAGTCCTAGTCTCTGATAAAACAGACTTTAAACCAACAAAGATCGAAAGAGACAAAGAAGGCCATTACATAACAGTAAAGGGATCAATTCAACAAGAAGAGCCAACTGTCCTAAATATATATGCACCCAGTACAGGAGCACCCAGATTCATAAAGCAAGTCCTTAGAGGCTTACAAAGAGACTTAGACTCGCACACAATAATAATGGGAGACTTTAACACCTCACTGTTAATATTAGGCAGATCAATAAGACAGAAGATTAACAAGGATATCCAAGACTTGAACCCAACTCTGCACCAAGCAGACCTAATAGACATCTATAGAACCCTCTACTCCAAATCAACAGAATATACATTCTTCTCAGCACCACATCACACTTATTCTAACATTGACCACATAATTGGAAGTAAAGCACTCCTCAGCAAATGTAAAAGAACAGAAATCACAACAAACTGTCTCTCAATCAAATTAGAACTCAGGATTAAGAAACTCACTCAAAACCACACAACTACATGGAAACTGAACAACTTGCTCCTGAATGACTACTGGGTAAATAACGAAATGAAGGCAGAAATAAAGATGTTCTTTGAAACCAATGAGAACAAAGACACAACATACCAAAATCTCTGGGACACATTTAAGGTAGAGGGAAATTTATAGCACTAAATGGCCCCAAGAGAAAGCAGGAAAGATCTAAAATCAACATCCTAACATCACAATTAAAAGAACTAGAGAAGCAAGAGCAAACAAATTCAAAAGCTAGCAGAAGGCAAGAAATAACTAAGATTAGAGCAGAACTGAAAGAGATAGAGACACAAAAGACCCTTCAAAAAAATCAATGAATCCAGGAGCTGTTTTTTTGAAAAGATCAACAAAATTAATAGACTGCTAGGAAGACTAATAGAGAAGAAAACAGAAAACAATCAAATAGATGCAATAAAAAAATGATAAAGGGGATATCACCACCAATCCCACAGAAATACAAACTACTGTCAGAAAATACTATAAACACCTCTATGCAAATAAACTAGAAAATCTAGAAGAAATGGATAAATTCGCCAGGTGCGGTGGCTCAAGCCTGTAATCCCAGCACTTTGGGAGGCCGAGATGGGCAGATTACGAGGTCAGGAGATCGAGACCATCCTGGCTAACACGATGAAACCCCATCTCTACTAAAAAAATACAAAAAATTAGCCAGGCATGGTGGCGGGTGCCTGTAGTCCCAGCTACTCGGGAGGCTGAGGCAGGAGAATGGCATAAACCCGGGAGGCGGAGCTTGCAGTGAGCTGTGATCCGGCCACTGCACTCCAGCCTGGGTGACAGAGCGAGACTCTGTCTCAAAAAAAAAAAAAAAAAAAAAAAAAAAAGAATAATTTCCTGGACACATACACCCTCCTAAGGCTAAACCAGGAAGAAGTTGAATCTCTGAATAGGCCAATAACAGGCTCTGAAATTAAGGCAATAACTAATAGCCTATCAACCAACAAAGGGCCAGGACCAGATGGATTCACAGCTGCATTCTATCAGAGGTACAAAGAGGAGTTGGTATGATTCCTTCTGAAACTATTCCAATCAAAAGAAAAAGAAGGAATCCTCCCTAACTCATTGTATGAGGCCAACATCATCCTGATACCAAAGCCTGGTAGAGACACAACAAAAAAAGAGAATTTTAGACAAATATCCCTGATGAACATCAATGTGAAAATCCTCAATAAAATACTGGCAAACCGAATCCAGCAGCACATCAAAAAGCTTATCCACTACGATCAAGTCAGCTTAATCTCTGGGATGCAAGGCTGGTTCAACATACACAAATCAATAAACAAAATCCATCACATAAACAGAAACAATGACAAAAACCACATGATTATCTCAATAGATGCAGAAAAGGCCTTCAACAAAATTCAACAGCCCTTCATGTTAAAAACTCTCAATAAACTAGGTATTGATGGAACATATCTCAAAATAATAAGAGCTATTTATGACAAACCCACAGCCAATATCATACTGAATGGGCAAAAGCTGGAAGCATTCCCTTTGAAAACAGGCACAAGACAAGGATGCCCTCACTCACCACTCCTATTCAACATAGAATTGGAAGTTCTGGCCAGGGCAATCAGGAAAGAGAAAGAAATAAAGGGTATTCAATTAGGAAAAGAGGAAGTCAAATTGTTTCTGTTTGCAGATGACATGATTGTATATTTAGCAAACCCCATCCTCTCAGCCCAAAATCTCCTTAAGCTGATAAGCAACTTCAGCAAAGTGATACAAGATCAATGTGCAAAAATCACAAGCATTCCTATACACCAATAACAGACAAACAGAGAGCCAAATCATGAATGAACTCCCATTCACAATTGCTACAAAGAGAATAAAATACCTAGGAATCCAACTTACAAGGGATATGAAGGACTTCTTCAAGGAGAACTACAAACGACTGCTCAACAAAATAAAAGAGGACATAAACAAATGGAAGAACGTTCCATACTCACAGACAGGAAGACTCAATCTCGTGAAAATAGCCATACTTCCTGAGTTAATTTATAGATTCAATGCCATCCCCATCAAGCTACCAATGATTTTCTTCACAGAATTGGAAAAAACTACTTTAAAGTTCATATGGAACCGAAAAAGAGCCCGCATTGCCAAGACAATCTTAAGCCAAAAGAACAAAGCTGGAGGCATCACGCTACCTAACTTCAAACTATACTACAAGGCTACAATAACCAAAACAGCATACCAAAATGGAGATATGGACCAAGGGAACAGAACAGAGGCCTCAGAAATAACACCACACATCTACAATCATGTGATTTTTCACAAACCTGACAAAAACAAGAAATGGGGAAAGGATTCCCTACTTAACAAACAGTGCGAGGAAAACTGGCTAGCCATATGTAGAAAGCTGCAACTGGATCCCTTCCTTACACCTTATACAAAAATAAATTCAGGATTAAAGACTTAAATGTTAGACCTAAAACCATTAAAAACCCTAGAAGAAAACCTAGGCAATACCATTCAGGACATAAGCATGGGCAAGCACTTCATGACTAAAACACCAAAGCAATGGCAACAAAAGCCAAAATAGACAAATGGGATCTAATTAAACTAAAGAGCTTCTGCACAGCAAAAGGAACTATCATCAGAGTGAACAGGCAAAGTACAGAATGGGAGAAAATCTTTGCAATCTACCCATCTGACAAAGGGCTAATATCCAGAGTCTACAAGGAACTCAAACAAATTTACAAGAGAAAAACAAACAACCCCATCAAAAAGTGGGCAAATTATATGAACAGACACTTCTCAAAAGAAGACATCTGTGTAGCCAACAGACACATGAAAAAATGCTCATCATCACTGGCCATCAGAGAAATGCAAATCAAAACCACAATGAGATCGTGTCTCACATCAGTTGGAATGGCAATCATTAAAGAGTCAGGAAACAACAGATGCTGGAGAGGACGTGGAGAAATAGGAACTCTTTTACACTGTTGGTGGGAGTGTAAACAAGTTCAACCATTGTGGAAGACAGTGTGGCAATCCCTCAAGGATCTAGAACTAAAAATACCATTTGACCCAGCAATCCCATTACTGAATATATACCCAAAGGATTATAAATCATGCTACTATAAAGACACATACCTTCATATGTTTATTGATGTTTATTGCAACACTATTCACAATAGCAAAGACTTGGAACCAACCCAAATGCCCATCAATGATGGACTGGATTAAGAAAATGTGGCACATATATACCATGGAATACTATGCAGCCATAAAAAAGGATGAGTTCATTTCCTTTGCAGGGACATGGATGAAGCTGGAAACCATCATTCTCAGCAAACTATCACAAGGACAGAAAACCAAACACCGCATGTTCTCACTCATAGGTGGGAATTGAACAATGAGATCACTTGGACACAGGGTAGGGAACATCACACACTGGGGCCTGTTGGTGGGGTGGGGGCCTGGGGAAGGGATAGCATTAGAAGAAATACCTAATGTAAATGACGAGTTGATGGGTGCAGCAAACCAACATGGCACGTGTATACCTATGTAACAAACCTGCACGTTGTGCACCACATGTACCTAGAACTTAAAGTATACTACTACTACTACTACTAATAATAATAATAAATTTACCAAACATGCAAAGAAGCAGGAACATGTGACCCATAATGAAGAGAAAAAAATCAATAGACGGAAATCAACCCAGAACTTGACACAGATGACAGAATGAGTAGGCAAGAACATAAAAACTATTATGATAACCATATTTCATATATTTAAAATACTAAAAGGAATATTGGGCCAGGCGCAGTGGCTCAGGCCTGTAATCCCAGCACTTTGGGAAGCCGAGGCGTGTGCATCATATGAGGTCAGGGGTTCGAGACCAGCCTAGCCAACTTGGCAAAACCCCATCTCTACTAAAAATACAAAAAATTAGCCGGTTGTGGTGTTGGGCGCCTGTAATCCCAGCTACTCGGGGGGCTGAGGCTGGAGAATCACTTGAACCTGGGAGGCGGAGGTTGCAGTGAGCCAAGATTGCACCACTGCACTCCAGTTCCAGCCTGGGCGACAAGAGCAGAACTCTGTCTCAAAAAAAAAAAAAAAAAAAGAAAAAAAAAGAAAAGAAAAAGAAATATTGAACATGTTAAGTACAGACGTGAAAGATATATAAAAGACTCAAACTTCTAGAGATGGAAGTAACAATGCCTGTGATGAAAAAAATCACTGGATGGGGGATAACAGCAGATTAGACATTATGGAAGAAAAGGCTGGTGAACTTTAAGATATATTAATATAAATGACCCAAAATGAAACACTTCGAAAAAATGATGAGAAAAAGTAAACAGAGGATCAGTGAGTTGCTGGAAAATATCAAGTGGCCTAATATCAATGCAATTGGAGTCCCCAAAAGAGGTCAGGGGACAAAGTAGGAGAAAAAAAATTTGAAGTAACAATAGCCAAAAGTTTTTCAAGTTTGTTGAAAATTGTAAATCAACAAATTCAGAATCTCAGTAAACCCCGAGCATAAAATATAGGAAAAAAGACACCAAGTATCACATAATAAAATTGCTAAAAACAAAACAAAAATTCAAACAGGGACAAAGAAAAAATCTTAAAAGCAGCCAGGGACCAAAACCAAAACAAAACAAAACAAAAAAACATGCTAAATATAGAAGAATAAAGATAAGAATGATTGCAGATTTCTCATCAACGCAAGCCAGAGGAAAGTGGAGCAACATCCTTAAAGTACTGAAAAGGGAAAAAAATCTATCAACAAGTATTCTATAACCAGCAAAAACACCTTTCAAAAATAAAGATAACTTTTTCAAACTACAAATACTGAAGGAATTAATCACCAGCATACTTTCACTATTTAAAAAAATCTTAAAGGAAGCCCTTCAGCAAAGTAAAATGATACCAAATGGAGATCTAGAGCCACACAAAGAAATGAAGAGTCCCAGGAATGCTATCTATGTGAGCAAATACAAAGATGACTTGCCCAAAGTCAGAAAGTGGTAGAGCTGGGACTTGAGTGCAGGGCTTTTGACACCAAGGTCAATCTTAACCCACTACACTGCAGCTGCGTGTAACTCTGCCATTAATTTAAATGAACAAACACTGATTACATTCTTATTCTATACAAAGTTGGTACAACATTGGTAGTGTTGCGGGGGAAATCTAAGAGTAAATGAAGTACATGCTCTGCTCTCAAAGGAGCTTGTCTTCTATTTGGAGAATCAGAGATAAAAAGGAAAGGGAAGTTAAGGGAAGAGTGTGGGAAGTTCTGAATATGTCCTGAGAGTGCAACTCTACCATCAAAATTAGAATGCTGATAAAGTGAGTCCACTTTCAAATCGAGAGCAGGGTCATTTCATCCATTAAGGATTACAGGTCCAAGAGCCCAAGATCTGTGATGATCTTAAAACACTACTCAATGACAGTTGAAGCTGATTCTGGCATTAGAATATTTAAATAAAAACACAATACCTGTTCTTTCATTTGACAGACATTTATTGCCATGGGCTGTAAAGAATGCTGAGAATGTAAAAACTGGAACAAGGCACAGTGTTACTACGATCAGTATTATCAAGCATCAACAAAGTGGAATGGGTCACATGTCAGCTGGTTAGTTCAGAGGAGGGCTAGATCACTGGGGGCTAGCATTCCTGGAAGGCTCTATGAGCTAAGCCTTAAGAAGGATAGACTAGAACAGGCAGTGAAGCGGGATGAACTGGTCCAGGGGGTTCTGAGCACAGGTGTGGAAGCAACAATGTGCATAGGAGGTTGGTGGAAGTGAAGAGAAGGACCCTAGTGTGCCTGTTGAAAAAGGAAAGAAAGGGGAGTAGTTTGAAAGAGTAGGCTATGGAGAAGCTTTTAATGTAGAGATTGACAGGGGGCTCAGGCTATTAATAGGCAAAGAAAAGACAAACTAATGGGTAAATTCTAGAATCAAATCCAAGATTACATATTCATTGGTAACTTGCTTCAACTATAACCAGTTATTAGACAATGTATAATCTATATAGTAAGCAATATGTTTTTTATTCTGCAGAGGGCAAACAGGGACTCTAAGGAAATTAGATTGGCAGGTAAGGTATAAATTAGCAATCTAGTAATCAGAAGCCATCCCAATGACTTGACTCCATGTTGACTTACAGACTGAGATGTTATCCATTCAGTTAGGCCACAGTGGCTATATGATCTTTGATCAATCGCTTCTCCTCTATGTGTCTCAATGTCTTCATCTGAAAAATAGAGTTGTTGTAAACATGTCCTGAAAAATAAAATGGATGTGAAAATGCTATGAAAACACAGTTCCTAAACAACCGTTATTTGTTATTATTATACAGTAATGAGGACTAAGAGACATGATTCCACACCCATTCATCATTTATTCTTCTGTATAAGTTTGAAGAGTATATGCTTGATATAAAGAAGGCAAACATACTCAAAGATGACCATTTTTTCTATTATTATACACCATTGTCATTGAACCTGTTTTTCTTGCAGTCATTTTCTGTATTGATCTTTCCTTTGCTACAGTGTCGCTTCTTGCTTCGTCCAGCTAAACAAGATTATAAAATATACATCGAATGCAAGTCAAACAAATGAAAGAGTTGAAGTGTGTGGTATGAACATTTATTTAACTATTTGTTTATTCACACTAATTGTTCAATGGAAATAGTCCAGAAATTATGCAAATAAGAAAAAAAAATCTACATCCTTAAGGAGCTCACAGTAGGAGGGTCACATAGTCATGTAAATAAACACTATCACAAAAGAATGTAAAAGGGCTTTGGAGGAGGGTGCTCCCAGATGCTCTAACAGAAATCAGATTGGCTGGGAGGCAGGGCTGGGCTGAGGAAGCTTCCAATGCCAGGGACCACTGGAGCAATCTAGTAAGTAAATCAGGCTTTGTGCAGAGGGAATGAGATGCCTAAAAGGATCAAAACATGACAAGCCATAACATATCCAGGAAACTGCAATAAGATTAGTAATTTCAGAGTATAGGTTATAAGGGAGTAGTGATGATGTCCATACAAGATAATGGACATCAGCCTGGTCAAGAAGAGCTGTGCAAAGGAGTATGCACAATCAGGGGGAAAAAAAGTGCAGCAGTGAAGGAATAGATTGTACAATAAGGTGGTGAGGTTTCATCTATGATATGTAAGAGAGATTCCAGGTGTGGATGTGTTTACAGTCATTCGATTATTATATATTGAGGAACTTTTTATCCTATTTGTATTGTGTGGTCCTTTTACTTCTCTTACTGGCCATCCCTACTGAACGTCTTTTGACCATTTCAATGTCAATTACCTTTGTAACAAGAGTAGGATGGGGAAAAAGATCAATTAACTTTGAACATATTACTCTAATAAGCTTGTGAACAAGTGAAATAGCTCTACCACTGGTCCTCCAAATGAATCATGTGAGGGGGTAGACCAAATAGAATTATGTACGTGAAGGCAATTTGTGTGCACCAGTGCCCAACAAGGGCTAGCTGTTATTATGTATATTTTGTGTCTAGCTGCTTTCAACAGAGAAATGATAACATAGGCAGCATTTTCAATCCACTTAATACTCAAAGAACTATTACCAATAAATCTGGCAGCACCATTGAGGGAAGTAGGAAATTCACTAAAAAATCAGAAGCATTGGTTTGTGAACAGTTCTAGAATGGAATGCTGTAAATAGTCATGAGTTTGGTGTAGAAGCAGAGCAGAGACAAAGAGAGAGCTTGCAAGTTAGCATCTTACACAAACCCTGGAGTCCATAAATAATTACCCAGAGAGTGGAAAAACTGGTTTGTTGAAGTTTGGAGGACATCAGTAATGCTCTGTTTCTCCAGTGATCCCTTCCCTCAGGGGAACTGGCAGTGCTTGGCAAGCAGCCTCATTACTCACAACCCTGCTTCTGCTGGGCTGGCAAGATCTGGAGATATCATTAAACACATATAGCGGGTAGTCTTCCCCAGGCCACTCCAAGAAATCAGGTCCATTCAACAGTCAGTAAACATTTATAGAGTCTATATATGCTTCACACATAGTAAGTGCTCAATAAATGCTAGCCTTAGTTATTATGGCTCAGTGTCTAGCATATGATAGGTACCATAATTGTTCACCATGGAAGGGATCTAGAAATAGTTACCATGTCCCTGGGCCAAAACTTCTGCCACTCCATGTTCCTTCTAGGTCCTTCTAGGCCCTGCTAGCTTCCTTCTAGCTGATAGTGCTGGCTGATCACTAACCCTGTTCCTCTCCAGGGCACACTACCCTGTGGGCACAGATAGATCACATTTTCTACCCTTCCTTGGTGTTAGGTATTGTCACATGACTAAATTCTAGCCAATAGGGTGTAAGCAGAACTGATGAGGGCCAATTCTAGTCCTGGCTCTTAAAACCTCTGTCATAGTTTACATTTCCTGTAATGATACAGTAAGATTCTGCAAGACCAACTCCTTCATACAAAACACCTATCAAATCTGGACATAAGGCAAAAAGCAATAATGAATGTACTGCAAAGTACTAGATAGAGAAGAGTACACTCTTTGCTCATATCCAAAATATTTAAAGAACTCTTACAATTCAGTAATAAGACAGACAACCCTATTTTTGAAATGGGCAAAATATTTGAACAGGCATGTCACAGAATAAAATATACAAATAGCCAATAAACATGTGAAAAGATGCTCACCTCACTAGTTAGGATCATGCAAATGAGAAATAAGATTCTACTACACATACACTGATATGGCTAAAATTAACAACACTGACAATGACAAGCATTGACAAAATTGGAACAACTGGAACTCCCAGATATTGCTGGTGACAGTGCAAGATGGTCAGCAATTTTGGTAAATAGTAGGGCAGTATCTTACGAAGTTAAATATCCACTTGTCATACGACCCAGTAATTCCACTTGTAGATATGAGAGAAGTTAAAGTATATGTACACAAAAGGGCATATATGCAAATCACAGCACCATTATTCATAATAGCTAATACCTAGGGCTTATCCGAACATCAAAAAACAGTGAATGAATAAACAAATCATTGTGTATCCATACGATGAAATACTACACAGCAACAAAAATCAATGAAAAACTAATACAATAATCAACATGGATTATGCTAAACAAAGGAAGCATAACACAAAATAATACATCTTATGTTCCATTTGTATGAGATTAGAGAAGAGGCAAAGTTTATCTGTATTGACAGAAAGTTGTCTGGCGCTAGGGGTTTGTAAGAGGGGATCAGATGTAAAAAGGCAACAGGAAATTTTTAGGATGTTAGAAAGCCTATATTTTTATTTTCACGGTGGTTATACAACTATACACAATTAGCAAAAGTAAATCAAACTGTACCATTAAAATGGGTGAATTTAACTTAAAAAACTCTCACACAAACCTGTCTCTCCTACTCATCTGCTGGCTATTTATGGTGCCTGGAGAGACCTTGAAAACCATGTGCTGATGATGGTGGCGCCCCCATCCCCTGGGTCTCTTAATGAATGTGTGGGGCAGAGCTCTCCCCAACATTGCTGATAAAAAGCCCCACACTGGACTGGTATATGGCTGATAAATAAATGGTTAGAGTTTTGTGCTCTTGAAATGTGGGGGGTTACAGAACCAAGAATTCCCTTAACTAATATATATGTCTCCAAAATAAAACACACAATCAAGACCACCTAATTTGTCCTTGCTCAACTCACATTATTTAACTAGAGATAAATCAGTGATAACATAAATGTGCAAATTAAGAGAACAATTAGGTAAATTATGGCATGCCCATCCTATATAATATTTATTATATAACCACTTAGTTAATAATTATGAGAACTCTCTAGTGACCTGCAAACACACTCACAATGTGAAATGAACAAAGCAAAACTCAGAATTCTATCTTTGCTATTGTATTAGGATGCCCAGACACCTCAAACTGCGTTCACGCAAGACTTTGAGCATATTTAGGCCTGTCTGAAGAGACCTACCTGGCATATGTTTGCATGTGGTACTGAGGAACCTACTGAGCAAAAATTCATTATAAGGAAAAGAGACTCAAGTATTACAACCTCAGCTTAGGAATAGAATCAGCAAAAAAAAAAAGAAATAGGTGGTCCTAAAAAGACTGTTAGCCATTTAATTTTCTCTCCCTCAAACTGTGGACTCACAGATGCTCAAAGGAGTATGGGCTGCAATAAAAAGCCTGTAAAAACCACAAGGGCAGTTCCATTAAAATCTCCACATTTGCACTGCTTGATAGCCCATGTCCCTGATTCCAACACAGTGGACTTGCTGATCACAAGCAAGCTAATCAAGGAGTCAAACCAGCCTTTGCTGGCTGCTGGAAGAAGAATGGAAGAGGGCATAACACTAGGGCAGAGGAACCGGGCAGCTTTTGAAGTTTCTGCAGCAGCACCAGCAACAGGAGACATGCTGAAAGGGAGATGCTAAAAAGGAGAGGAAAATCAGAGATGACACATGATAGCTGAGAGGATTAGTTCCTGAGAATTCAAAAACTAGTTAGGAAGGATGTGAGGAGAACTGGAATTTCTGCAGAATGAGTAGGGCTAGAATCAGAGAAACATTGTCTGATTACTGCTAGTGTGACCTGATGTCTACCACCAGGCTGGCCTAGCCCGTATACACATAAAAGCAGTCTGTGCGTGTTTTGCGTGCATGAGTTCTTTTCATTATGTGTTTGAAAAATACAGACAAACATAAAGCGTAAAACAGACCATATAAAAATTAAAACAGGCCAGGTGCAGTAGCTCATGCCTATAATCCCAACATTTTGGAAGGACAGACTGGAGGACTGCTTGAGGCCAGGAGCTCAAGACCAGCCTGCACAACATAGTGAGACCTCATCTGCAAAAAATAAAAAAGTTAGCCAGTATGGGAGCATGAGCCTATAGTCCCAGCTACTCGGGAAGCTGAGGATCATTTGAACCCAGGAGACTGAGGCTGCAGTGAGCTGTGATTGTACCACTGCACTCCAGCTTGGGTGACAGAGTGAAACCCTGTCTTGAAGAAAAAAATTTAAAACATTGTAAGATGGTAGCATTATAGATAATTTTTTCTTTTGTTTTGATTTGTGTACATGTTATCATTGCTTTTTGCAGCTCACTGCAGCCTCGACCTCCAGGGCCCAAGCAAGCCTCCTGAGTAGCTGGGACCACAGAGGTGCACCACCATGCCCAGCTAATTTTTTAGGTTTTTTTTTTTTTTTTTGTAGAGACAGAGTCTCACCATGTTGCCCAGACTGGTCTTGAATTTTTGTGCTCCAGGGATCCTCCTGCCTCTGCCTCCCAGGATTATAGGTGTGAGCCACCGTGCCCAGCCTCATTGTTTTAATAGAACCAAATGTGATACAGAATGCAATCCTCCAGTTATTTGTTCTGTAATTACTGAATAATTGATTCCTTCTGTTTTCTGCTCTCATAGCATAGGCATTACAAGAACAGGAAGAATAAGACATTGGGATCTCTCGTGTTCTACAATAAACATAGATCTATTACAAAGAATATTTGGGGGTTCAACAAAGGCTTATTTTTATATTTTTTTGTATCCTGTATATCATCTCAGCAGCAATTTACCATTCTCCTGGAGTTTGATTATGGCCCTTTTTATAGAAATAAATCTGATGCATCGAATAAAGGAAACTTTTCATTGGCCAGCAGGGACATTGTGAGTAAGCAAAGCTTAGAATTTATTACATATCATTTCCAGTGTGTCTTGAAGCCCTGGCTCACCAGTGACTTAACCTTGATGAACAACTAACGTGAATCTCTTCACTCAGAGGGAAGGAAAGGCTCTCATAACCTTTAGAGATGCCATGTGTTTATAGCCAATCCTATTTAGATGAAGTCTCAGAAAAGAATTCCCTGACCATTCATTCATTCACTGGGCATTTATTCATTCATTCATCCAACCCATATTTCTGGGCCTGACATTCTGTTAGATGCTGGGGATAAACAGCTCCACAAAGTAAATGTTCTGAGGAAACATACAGAAATAACTAGGTATCCAAAGTATTTCATGTGTGTTGTGGAACATTGTTGAAAGAGACATTAACTTTCCCTAGGGGAAAAGAAAGGATGGTGGTCTGTCTTCCACAAGGCTCACCAGTTTTCTGGGCTACAATATCTGTTCTTATTGCCCATCCCTGACTGCTAGGATGATGCTATATATTTAAGGTCATTTTATGGCTACATCCATGTCCAGGTATCAGTGGTTTATATTATTTACCAATCAAATATAGTACTTAAAAAATTGGGGTCAGGCACAGTGGCTCACGCCTGTAATCCCAGCACTTTGGGAGGCCGAGGTGGGTGGATCACGAGGTCAGGAGATTGAGACCATCCTGGCTAACACAGTGAAACCCTGTCTCTACTAAAAATACAAAAAATTAGCTGGGCATGGTGGTGGGTGCCTGTAGTCCCAGCTACTCAGGAGGCTGAGGCAGGAGAATGGCGAGAACCCAGGAGGCGGAGCTTGCAGTGAGCTGAGATTGCACCACTGCACTCCAGCCGAGGCGATAGAGGGAGACTCTGTCTCAAAACAAATTCAGTTATAACCACAATACTCTGTTGTCTTTCTACTTGCTTTAAGGTAAACAGGAAAATATCCCTGGACTATCTGCCTCTGGCCCAGGAAATATTCAGCACTGACTTCTCATATTAATTGTTATTTAAAAATTACCAAAGATGAGGATGCTGATGGCATCCCTCTTGTTTCCCACCTGGCTCTCTACCACCTGAAGACCTCTAAAACCCCCTACTAGATCCATTTGGTCCCCATTTGCAGGTTTAGCTCATCTTGATTCAGAGATGAATTGATCCCTAAGAAGTGTGTTAAGAACTATAGGGTCAAAGCTCATTGACTTGGAATCAAGCCACCTTATTGCTAGCTCAGCTTAGATGTACTTGTTTCTGGATTATTTCCTTGTGTTATTTTAAATTTTATTTGTGTATTTATTCATTTATCGAGATGGGTTTGCGCTGTGTTGCACAGGCTGGTTTTGAACTCCTGGGCTCAAGCAATCTTCCTACCTCAGCCTCCCATGTAGCTGGGGTTACAGGCATTTGCCACCGTGCCCATCTTCCTTATCTTAAATACAATGCTTGTACCACAACATTGGTAACTGGGTGCCCACTTTTCCCTTGTGTCAATTTCCTACCTTGACTCCTGGCTTCATACTCCATTTCCTGTCTTGCTCTTCCCAATTCCAGAGATTAAAGTCCTGGCCTTGAACTGCAGTCGTCTGGCTAGGTTCCTGCTTCTAGCCATCTCTAATGCCACCTGCTATCCTGCTTGGCTTTCCGGGGGCTCTGCACTGCCCACATGCCTGGATATTTATTTCCTGCTTCTCCCTGGACATCGTTGTGTTACTTACTACTGGAGTCAGTCCCAACTTGATAGAATGATCAGGTTTGGAGGTTTTAGCCTTCTCTTGGTTGATCCATCACCAATGCCAAAAGAACCCTGGTTCTGACCCTAAGCCCAGTCCTAATCCAGTTGAAGACAGAGAAATACAGATGAATGGAGAAGATGGCAATCAAGCCAAAAGTTAGAGGTGGGAACACTGAGTGATCAGCTATAATCTTAGTAAGCACAGAGAAGCTGTGAGATCATTTTAAAAATGTATTTGGTCTTCTTCCTGGGTTCCTGGCACAGAGCTCCTAAAATGTTTTGAATTTCATGACTGATGGGATTACCTTTTGTTATTCATAATGAGCCCTGTGAGATCACACTGAAGCTTGTGTTAACAAGGTAACTTAAGATGGGGTCCATAGATAGCTTCAGAACAGGATGGTCACTAAAAAGACCAAGTGATTGGAAGGTTGGAACTTTCAGCCCCACCCTCTGACCTCTAGGAAGTGGTATTATACAGCTTTGAGCTCTATAAACTCTTGAACAACAGATTCAGAGAGCTACTAGGTGCTGGGAGGTGACACACCCAGAGAGGGCATTGAAGCTCTGTGCCACCCTCATCCTACCCCCCCATACCTTGCCCTCTGCATCTCTTCCATTTGGCTGTTCCTGAGTTGTATCCTTTATAATAAGTCAGTAAATGTAAGTAAACTGTTTTTCTGAGTTCTGTGAGCTCTTCTAGCCAATTATTGAACTTGAGGAGGGAATCCTGGGAATCCTTGATTTATAGCTGGTAGGTCAGAACTATGGGTGGCCTGGCCCAGATGAGATTGACATTTGAGGTGAGGGAAGTCTGATAGGACTGAGCCCTTAATCTGTGGGATCTGCACTAACTCCAGATAGTGTCATAATTCAATTTTTGGATACTTGTTGTAAGTAGTTAGACAGGTGTGACTGGGGCAGGAAACGGCTCTCCTCCACCCACCAAGAATGTCAGGTGACGGTTTGATGATTATCACGTTGTCTCTCTAAGTGATAAATTGGCAGCCAGCCTCTGGAGAGAGGTCATTTCTTGATGGTCCACAACCGTTGCACTAAAGTGTTGACTGACTGCAGACGCCAAGAGAGGCAACTTCCCAGGCATGCGCATTAAGAGACAAAATGGTGGAGTATGACCTTCTGGGGGCACTCCACAGGAGAAGGGAAGAAAGCCTCAGACGGGCATGCGTACAACTTCCTAAACACACTGCATGTGCTCACTTCCCAAGGGTAAGGAGGGCACTGTGCATGCAGGCAACCCAACCTAAGGGAAGAATCATGGAAAGGGGGCGCAAGACGCCAGAGTTTGCTGGCCTATAAAGTCCTAGGATGATTGTTAAACGGGGCACTCGACCTTCTCAGTGCCCACTTGCATCTCTTCCAAAAGCACTTTCTTTCCTTTCCTGCTCTAAAGCTTTTTAATGAACTTCCACTCCTACAATGAAACTTGCCTCTATCTTTTTCCTGCCTTATGCCCCTCAGTTGAATTCTTTCTTCTGAGGAGGCAAGAATTGAGGTTGCTGCAGAGATATATGAATTTGCCACTGATAACCGGGATATCTTCCACTGGTAACATACCCAGTTGATATCAGAGAATTGATGAGCATCGGAAACCACCCCAGAGAAGCTATACATGGTAAGGGCCCTAAATTCCCAAGGGAGCATAAAAAGGGTATCTTAGAGTTTTGGTTCAGTTCTACTGGAAGGTGTGATGTACTGAGAAAGAGCTTATGGTCAACAAGCCACCTTCAAATCAAACGAGACCTATAGGCTCTGAGCAGTTGCCTTGCCCCTCACTGATATAACAGGAGTTCTTACCTGGGGCCCAGGTATGCCTAAGGGTCTATGCACAGACTTTGGGAAACTGTTTGCTTATGAGTGTTTTTTTCTTGAGGGAAGGCTGAGTTGCTTAGATCAGATTCTCACAGGAGCTTGTGTCTGACAACTCTAGAAACTTTCCCATAACTGTCAGCAAGGCTAAGTTAAGGGGCCAAACATTTTACATATATATAAGTATGTGTATATCGGGGTTGAATGTAGACCCCAATGTATTAAATCCCTCATAATTATAGATTCAACACAACCCATATTCACAATCTATTATATAATACATTAGGATGTACATTCAAACCTGTTCTTTTTAAAGCCCAACTGGCAATGCGATTCACTACCTTCAGCATGTAGTGCTTGATTGGAATGAGTTTAATCAGTTTGAGAGCATCATAGACTTTTTAAGTTAATGAAAACAGAAAGTTTGGAAAAAGACAACACCATGGGGAAATGATCAGAATGCAGAGGTCGATCTAGTTTTGATGCATAAAACAAAACATGCAGCAGAGATTTGTAGCAGAAAGAAGCACAGGAAATAGCTGTATTCAGGTGACTTTCGGGTGGGAGTGGGGGCTGCTCTGGTAGATACCTTACCTAAAGAGAAGTTTCGTTCTTTTTCCTAAAGATAAACTGATGAATCTGAAACTTCAAAGAAAGAACACTCCTGACCCTGTGGTTCCTGCTGACCTAGGATCAGCAATTGACCCGATTTAAAAATTAGCCATGTAGAAATGTGGGCAGAGGTCAGAGTCACAGTGTGGCAGAAACATTGGGAAGAAGCTTAGAAATCTGTTTTTAATTTTTTACTTTTTAAAATTCTTGAGACAGAGTCTCATTCTATCACTTACACTGGAGTGCGGTGCCAAGAATACAGCTCACTGAAGCCTCAACCTTCTGGGTTAACCAATCCTCTCACCTCAGCCTCCCAAGAAGCTGGGACTGCAGAGCCATGCCACTACACCCAGCTAATTTTTTAAATTTTGTAAAGACGGGGTCTTGCTATGTTGCCCAGGCTGGTACCAAAGTCCTGGGCTCAAGTAATCCTCCTACTTTGGCCTCCCAAGGTGCTGGGATTACAGGCATCAGCCACCACACTCAGTCCAGGGAGCCTCTTTGATGGGTCACTAATTGTTGGCCATAAACACAAGTGCTTTTTGGCCCATGGAGTGTTTCAAAAGTAATTGGAGCCAGTATTGGCTCCAAATTAAGGGATTTCACAAGATAATAAAGATTTGTTTCTTTTGAAAAGTCTGAAAACATTGCAACACTGGCCTCTAGTGCCCACTTGGGACCACTCAGTGACAGCAGTCCCCGTTAGAAGGTGATGAGTTTGCCGACTCTCCTGGGGCCCACTCTTAGGAGACCAGGGATTTGTGTTATTGCGGAATTGAGAGGAGCAGAGCTGAAAGGCAGGAAAGAAGCGCTGAGATTTTTTTAAAGCAGAAAAAAAGGGGTAAAGAGGAAGTACCTAAGTTTACTTTGGGGTCTGGCCACTGTACTTTCTATTTTACCCAGGGAAGTGTCAAATTACATATTAGAGCCTTTGTGTACCTCATGGCACCTCATCTGGGCAGAGGGCCGAGTCCACTCCGAGCAGAAGTTCAGTAGGCTCCAGGAAAATTCTACTGGGCTCCCTGCGTGTCCTTGGGGAGCCTGTTGGGAATCTTCAACGCTCTTTGGCCTGGAGTTGGTTTCATTCCTCAGTCCGGCATTGCACTCACCCTTCGCAATCAGGAGAGCTTATTCCTGGTTTTCAGTTCCTCCTTCCCAATGCCAGTTCATACATGACTTCACTATTCACTCACAGCTTCTAATGGACCAATGTTTACTACTTCAACAAACAGACTCTGGTTACCCATAATGTGTCAACTGCACAAAGTGCTGGGGAATTGAAGACAAGACATGATCCTGCCAGACAGTGACACAGTGTGACTAAAACGTTTGTGGGGAAGGCTGACCATCCGATTGGGTGATGGAAATCTGTCCACCAGATGGCGGTCAAGAGACTCCAGTGTAACAAAACAACTACAGAAAAATTAAAAAGGGAAATTTGCCCCGTGGAAGAATAAATAGCGCTATGACTTCTATTTCACGTGTACTTTTATGTTCTATTAAACACCTAACAGTTACATTCTCCAAACCCCTGGACTCTGGGTGTGATGTTCAGACAGGGCACAAGCTTCCACACCTGGCCTCTCTACCCCTTCAACCACTCGTAATCTCCGAAGACAGAGCACTGCCCGGTGAGACTAGGAAAGAACTGGCTATCGGTGAGATGTGCTCTCAGGAGGAAACTCCTCCGTTTGAATGAAAGGCTGATTCTTACTTGAGTTCTCTCCCAACTGGGTGTCCCTGGGAGGGGACGTCTCTCCTCTCCTAGATTCTGTGGCACTGCTCTCTCCCTATCTGCTCATCTTCCGTGTAATTTGATTAGAAATTTTTTTTTATGTGCAAGCTCTTCCAACTGTTTATAGTTTTTCACATTTTTTCCTGAATATAATAAGCTCGTTACAAGAAATGCAAAAAGATTAAAATTTAGGAAAAGTGTAATTCAACTCTTGGAGATAACCACTGTTAAGAGTTTGGTGTATATTCATCTAGAACAGGGTTTCTTAATCTCAGACCTGTTGGTATTTGCGGCCAGCAAATTCTTTGGAAAGCTGCCCTGTGGACCGTGGAATGATTAGCAGCAACCCTGACCTCTGCCCACTAGAGGCCAGTAGTAGCCTCACCACCACTACCACCTAGTTGTGACAACCAATAATGTATTCAGACATTGCAAATGGTTTCATATTACACATACTTTCGGGCAACTGGCTTTTTAACTTACATTTTGTTGTTGTTGTTGTTGTATCTTAACAACAGATTTGGTCATCTTTCCATTTCAGAACATCTGGACCTATTACATTCTTCAATCTACTGTATCATGATTTATTAACCTGGTATCTTCTATTGATGATCATTTGGGTCATTTTTAATTTTCTTACTTTTACAAATGTAGCTTGGTGAAAAAAAAATATTTAAAATCCAAACTGTCTGTGGCCATTTGTAAGGGAAGAGGAAAGGCATATTTCATAGCAGAGGGAAAACGAGTATCCATATTGCTTCCTTTTACTTATAAATCTTGGTGGGTAAAAGAAAAGGAGGTCTGAAATGTGGAAACCTCCACCGATTTTCTGTACTGTTAAAGCTTGAGGCCAAATTAATGGTCCCTCCAGTAGTCTAGATGTTATCAAAGCTTTAGAAATGCAAAGAAGGTCGAGGAATGGAGAGGGTTAGAAAGCAGAATTGTTCTGCATACCACGAGACAAAGTAGCAAACGGAAGGAGCCTGTTTGCCTGTTTCTGCTTGCCAGGGTAATTTTACAAAGCCCCTGACTGTGAGGCCTGCAGCTTTCCAGAAAGATACTTTGACAAAACCGGATAGAGCACATGATCCCCCATGCCTCTTGCCTGAGTCACTGTATTTCTTAAAAGTTAAGTGACTCTAGTCCTTGCTTTTTCTTACACACGATAACATCTCATGGGGTTAGTCATTATGCTTCTACTACCTATAACCAAATGTACTTTAGTAAACTATATTCAAATGTACTCTTGCACCCAAACTTAGATGTGATTTTGCATATATTTAACCTCCACCACCTACCTACCAATGGGCTGAAACACTGCTTTAGAGGAAGGAGTCCGATAGATCTCCCTAAAAGACTCCTCCCGGGCTATGGGCCTCAGTCTATAGTCCTCAGTAAGAATCGTGAATAAAATTTATTTTAATTCTTTAAAAGCTTGATTTTTTTTCCCCCTTGGGTATTTTAACTGTCCCTAAATAGTCCATGGGAAAGCAAATCCTGAAAACACAGAACTGATAAGATGTCAGGAAATGCCTGAGGTGGAGAGAGAAGGTCAAGTGAAAAAGCAGGATACCAGAGCCCATGGACAAAAGTGGTCAGTGAGAAATTCTTCATGGGAAAGAGAACAAAAGGCCTTTATGTATAAGAAGGTCTAATATTAATTTTTGAATGAGTCAGTTTGTGTGGTTGTAAAAAATCCACATTCACATGGCTTGGGAGGTGTTTTTGTTGTTCTGTTTTGTCTTGTTTCGTCTTGAAAAAATAGAATGGTAGGGAAAGAGGGTTAAATTTCACATGTACGTTGGTTCAAATCAAAAAGACAACACAGGCTAAAAGAGGTGAGATGCAAGTGGGCTTGAAACAGAACCAGAGCTCTGAGCAACATAGAAAGAACTGTGAGAAAATAAAACTGCCAAAACTCACAGAAATCACAGGGAGGGCCATGTACATTCCACAGGGTTAGGATTCCCAGGTGAATTTCATTTAAATCTCAAGGCATAGGGTGACCGTTGGCTACTGACTCACACAAATGGCCACCGCTATGACATCCTTTCTGAACGTACACCTTTAAGTTTTTGTGCAACTTCTTTTTAAATTCATATTTATTGACTTTCTACCACCCACAAATGTAGCAATGAGCAAGCCAGTCAATTGTCTGAGATCCATAAAAATGATGTTTGCATTCTTTTAGTTAAATTGCTGAGTCAAAAAACATGATAATTTAAAAATTCTGAAAGCCATTTCGAAATGTTCTTTCTTACCTGGAGATTTGATTTTCATCCAGGCATTGCTTTTATATTTACTAATGGTTTGATGTGTTTCTCTATATTTAATTCTTATCCATCAGAATTGCATATTGACGTATCATGTGAATCCCTAAATTGATTTTTCCCCAAAACATCCAACTAGTTTTTCATAGCCACAATTTATCCAGTAGTTCAACCCTTCACCATTGATTTGTAACACTTTCCTCATATTTTAACTTCTGTGTTTTAGAATCTGCTTCTGAGCTATTCTTTCTATTTCATCGATTTACCTATCTTTTCTTATGCCAGAACCACAATTATTGTTTTAGCTATTATAGCTTTATGACTAATTTAACATCTGCTAAAGCAAGTACTTCCTCTTTCTTTTTTCTGCTTTAAAAAAACTTAGTGATTCTTGGCAATGTATTGTTCCAGTAGAAACCTGCCATTACATGAGAAGAGCCCTGAGCATTTTTCTCTTTTTAAAATATTTTTTAAAGAAAATTTTCCTTAAGGGAGACATTATCTTTATTATACTGGACAGTAAACAAACCCGTCCTTTGCTCTGGAAATGAGGGAAGAGAGAGACCCTCTCATATTGTTTTATATTGTGTTATACTCCAAAAAGGAAAGAGAAGCGAAACTAAAGGCAGGTAGCCCGGTGCCTAGGAACCAGACTTGAAACCAGACCTGGGCCTGCCTGACCTAAGCCTGGTAGTTAAAATTCGACCCCTGACCTAACAACTGATGTTATCTATAGATTCCAGACATTGTATGGAAAGACATTGTGAAACCTCCCATTCTGTTCTGTTTCACTCTGACCACCGGTGCTTGCAGCCCTGTCACGTACCCCGGCTTGCTCAATTGATCACAACCCTCTCACGGGGAACCCTCAGAGTTGTGAGCCCTTAAAAGGGACAGAAGTGGAGCACCTGACAAGCTGGGATTTTAAGACTCTAGCCTGCCAATGCTCCCAGCTGATTAAAGCCACTCCCTTCACTATGTTGGTGTCTGAGGGGTTTTGTCTGCAGCTCATCCCGCTACATTTCTTGGTTGCCTGACCGGGAAGCGAGGTGATTAACGGACCATCGGACCATCGAGGCAGCTCCTTAGGCGGCTTTAGCCTGCCCTGTGGAACATCTCTGCGGGG
>NW_027257810.1:0-24913 GCF_043159975.1 Macaca nemestrina
TCATTCTTCATCATAGATTTTTCAGGTAGCTGGCATTTATTAGCCCCACTTTGCATAGGTAGAAACACAGGCTCAAGGAAGGAAAGCAGCTTCCCAAAGTCAGAGACAGAATTCAAGCCCAGATCATTCCAAGTTTGTGCCCTTCCTATGACATGACACTGCCTCAGTCAAGGCATCAGAGAGGAAGCTAGAAAGCAGATGGTGAGAGGATACTGAGTACCTGAATTGGAGGGAGTGGCCACCATCAGTGGGTAGACGATGGAGAAAGATGAGGCTAACAGAGAAAACCCTTCACTGAGTTCACAGGTTTACACAGCATTAGCCCTTGTGATCTTCAGTTGTGCAGGGCACGAATCACCATGCCTGTCTGCCCACACAGAAAGTAAGCTAGAACACCACCACTAATCTATATGATATACACCAACATGGCTTAAGATGATTTATTGCAACTGTAAAAAATGCCCCCCCCCCATTTTTTCCAGAAAGGAAGTGTGGATTGCGTTAATCAAGCTAAAGACTTTTTTATACTGCTTTACAGTCTGACACAGAAACAGACAGTCATAAAGATAAGCCCGAATCATCAAGAAAGTGCACAGTCGTATTTTGCCAACCCAACTGAGGGAATCAGGGAAGAGTAAAATCCACATGGAAAAGGTTTCCCCTGACTTCCCATTCATGATGGTACAGTGAGTTCATGTTATGGAACGCTCACTGCTCCAAACACATGGCAATGATGGACAAAATATAAAAAGGTAAACTCAAAAAGGCATAGCCAAGACAAAACAAACAAAACAAAACAAAAACAAAAGATAATTGTCTCCATGTTGAAGTACTACACTTGTTGCTCTGGAAGCAAACCATGGTAGCCAGAAGCTAAGCTCCTGCAATGTATAGCATTTCCAAAGTACCCTGAGCAAGATGGAAGACAAAAGCCAGGCTCACGGATTAAAGCCAAGGACTAGAATGGAGCTACCCACAAACCCACCAACCCCTGACTGTAAGTCTGACAAAAAAGAACCACCGCCAAACTCTGCCAGGGTCTTTGGTTCTGATGAGCTGCAGGCTTAGGGAGGTGAGGATGCAGACATGTTCTGGCCTCGTAACTAAGAGTTGAGCTAATCCACAGCTGAGCTAAGTGAGTGGATTTCCAATATTCCCAAGAGCACCCTGGGGCCAGTGATATGGATATGTTCTATCAAAGGGTTTTGAGCCTATCAACTGACTGGTATTTTGCAAGAGAAAAAAAAAGTACTGAATAGGTTAATTTCCTTCCATTCTTGGAAGAGGCAAAATGAGAAATGATGATTTTTTTGTTTTGTTTTGTTTTGTTTTTGTTTTCGAGACATGGTCTTGCTCTGTTACCCAGGCTGGAGTGCAGTGGCGTGATCATAGCTCACAGTAGCCTCGAACTTCTGGGCTCAAGAGAGCCTCCCACCTCAGCTTCCCGAGTAGTTGGGACGGCAGGCACTCGTGACTCCACCTAACTAATTTTTCTTTTAATTCTACTTTTTGTAGAAACGGGGTCTCACTTTGCTGCCCAGGCTGGTTTCAAACTCCTGACCTCAAGCGATCCTCCTGCCTTGGCCTCCAAAAGTGCTGGGATTACAGGCGTGAGCCCTGGCACCTGGCCAGATTTTGTTTTTAAGTTTGAAATGCTTCATTTAGAGTTTATTAACCACTAAATATCTCTCTTTTTTTTTTTTTTTAACTTTTAAGTTCAGGGGTACAAGTGCAGGTTTGTTACATAGGTAAACTTGTGTCATAGGGGATTTGTTGCATAGATGATTTCATCACCCAGGCATTAAGCTTAGTACCCATTAGTTGTTTTTCTTGATCCTCTCCCTCCTCCCACCCTCTGTCCTCCAAAAGGCCCCAGTGTGTGTTGTCCCCCTCTATGTGTCCATGTGTTCTCATCATTTAGCTCTCACTTATAAGTGAGAACATGCAGTATTTGGTTTTCTGTTCCTGTGTTAGTCTGCTAAGGATAATGGCCTCCAGCTCCCTCCATGTCCCTGCAAAGAACATTATCTCATTCCTTTTTTATGGCTGCATAGTATTCCATGGTGTATATGTACCACATTATCTTTCTCCAGTCCGTCACTGATGGGGATTTTGGCTGATTCCATGTCTTTGCTATTGTGAATAGTGCTGCAATGAACATACACGTGCATGTGTCTTTGTAATAGAATGATTTTTAGTCCTTTGGGTGTAGACCCAGTAATGGGATTACTGGGTTGAATGGTATTTCTGACTTTAGGTCTTTGAGGAATCACCACACTGTCTTCCACAGTGGCTGAACTTGTTTACAATCCCACAGTGTATAAGCATTCCTTTTTCTCCACAGCCTTGCCAGCATCTGTTATTTTTTGACTTTTTAATAATGGCCATTTTGGCTAATATTAGTTGGTATCTCATTGTAGTTTTGATTTGCATTTCTCTAATGATCAGTGATGTTGACTTTTTTTTCTTCATATGACTGTTGGCCGCATGTATGTCTCCTTTTGAAAAGTGTCTGTTCATGTGCTTTTCCCACTTTTGTATGGGGTTGTTTGTTTTCCTGTAAATTTGTTTAAGTTCCTTATAGATGCTGGATGTTAGACCTTTGTCAGATGCGTAGTTTGCAAATATTTTTCTCCCATTCTGTAGGTTGTCTGTTTACTCTGTTGATAGTTTCTTTCACTGTGTGCAGCTCTTTAGTTTTATTAGACCCCATCTGTCAATTTTTTGCTTTTGTTGCAATTGCTTTTGGCGTCTTCATCATGAAGTCTTTGCCCATGCCTATGCCCTGAATGGTATTAGAGTTTTCATAGTTTGGGGTTTTACATTTCAGTCTTTAATCCATCTTGAGTTAATCTTTGTGTCTAGTGTAAGCAAGGGAGCCGGTTTTAATCTTCTGCATATGACTAGCCAGCTATCCCAGCACCATTTATTGAACCGGGAATCCTTTCCCCATTGCTTGTTTTTGTCAGGTTTGTCGAAGATCAGATAGTTGTAGGTGTGCGGTCTCATTTCTGGGTTCTCTATTCTGTTCCATTTGTCTATGTGTCTGTTCTTGTACCAGTACCATGCTGTTTGGGTTACTGTAGCCTTGTAGTATAGTTTGAAGTCAGGTAGCGTGATGCCTCCAGCTTTGTCCTTTTTGCTTAGGATTGCCTTCGCTATTCAGGCTTTTTTTTTGTTGTTGTTCTATATGAATTTTAAAATAGATTTTTTTTGTTTTTTTCTCGTTCTGTGAAGACTGTCAGTGGTAGTTTAATGGGAATAGCATTGACTCTATAAATTGCTTTGGGCAGTATGCCCATTTTAATACTGATTCTTCCTATCCATGAGCATGAAATGTTTTTCATTTTTTGTGTGTGTCATCTCTGATTTCTTTGAGCAGTGGTTTTAGTTCTCCTTGTAGAGATCTTTCACCTCCCTAGTTAGCTGTATTCCTGGGTATTTTATTCTTTTTGTAGGAATTGTGAATGGGAGTTCATTCCTGATTTGGCTCTCGGCTTTACTGTTGCTGGTGTATAGGAATGCTAGTGATTTTTGCACATTGATTCTGTACCCTGAGATTTTGCTGAAGTTGTTTATCAGCTTAAGAAGCCTTTGGGCTGAGACAATGGGGTTTTCTAGATATAGGATCATGTCATCTGCAAGCAGGGATAGGTTGACTTCCTCTCTTCCAATTTGGATGCCGTTTATTTCTTTCTCTTGCCTGATTGCCCTGGCCAGAACTTCCAATATTACGTTGAATAGGAGTGGTGAGAGAGGGCATCCTTGTCTTGTGCTGGTTTTCAAGGGGAATGCTTCCAGCTGTTGTCCATTCAGTATGATGTTGGCTGTGCCTTTGTCACAGATGGCTCTTATTATTTTGAGGCATGGTCCTTCAATACCTAGTTTATTGGGAGTTTTTAACATGAAGGGATGTTGAATTTTATCAAAAGCGTTTTCTGCATCTATTGAGATAATCACGTGGGTTTTGTCTTTAGTTCTGTTTATGTGATGAGTCACATTTATTGATCCACATAAGTTGAACCAACCTTGCATCCCGGGGATGAAGCCAACTTGATCGTGGTGGATAAGCTTTTTGATGTGCTGCTGGATTCAGTTTGCCAGCATTTTGTTGAGGATTTTTGCATGGATGTTCATGAAGGATACTGGCCTGAAGTTTTCTTCTGTTGTTGAATCTCTGCCAGGTTTTGGTTTCAGGATGATGCTGGCCTGGCCTCATAGAATGAGTTAGGGAGGAGTCCCTCCTTCTCAATTTTTTGAAATAGTTTCAGTAGGAATGCTACCAGTTCCTCTTTGTACATCTGGTAGAATTCAGCTGTGAATCCATCTGGTCCTGGGATTTTTTTGGTTGGTAGGCTATTTATTACTGCCTCAATTTCTGAACTCATTACTGGTCTGTTCAGGGATTCAGTTTCTTCCTGATTCAGCCTTGGGGAGGTGTGTGTGTCCAGGGATTTGTCCATTTCTTCTAGACTTCCTAGTTTATGTGCACAGAGGTGTTCACAATATCCTCTGATGGTTGTTGGTATTTCTGTGGGGTCAGTGGTAAATATTCCCCTTATCATTTCTGATTGTGTTTATCTGAATCTTCTGTCTTTCCTTCTTTATTAGTCTAGCTAGTGGTCTGTCTATTTTATTACTTTTTTTCAAAGAAGAAAAACAGCTTCTGGATTCTTTCATTTTTTGAAGAGTTTTTCATGTCTCTGTCTCCTTCAGTTCAGCTCTGATTTTTGTTATTTCTTGTCTTCTGCTGGTTTTGGGATTTGTTTGCTCTTGCTTCTCTAGTTCTTTTAGTAGTGATGTTAGGTTATTAACTTGAGATCTTTCTAACTTTTTGATGTGCGCATTTAGTGCTGTAAATTTCCTTTTTAACACTGCCTTCGCTGTGTCCCAGAGATTCTGGTACTTTGTATCTTTGTTCTCATTAGTTTCATAGAACTTCTTGATTTCTGCCTAAATTTCATTATTTACCCAAAAGTCATTCAGGAGCAGGTTATTCAGTTTCCATGTAATTGCATGGTTTTTAGTGAATTTCTTAGTCTTGATTTCAAATTTGATTCTTCTGTGGCCCAAGAGACTGTTTGTCATGATTTCAGTTCTTTTGCATTTTTTGAGGAGTGTTTTACTTCTGATTATGTGGTCGATTTTAGAGTAAGTGCCATGTGGTGATCAGAAGAATGTATATTCTGTTGTTTTGGGGTGGAGAGTTCTGTAGATATCCACCAGGTCCATTTGATCCAGTGCTGAGTTCAGGTCCTGAATATCTTTGTTAATTGTCTCTCTCAATGAGCTGTCTAATATTGTCAGTGGGGTGTTAAAAAGTCTCCCACTATCATTGCGTGGCAGTCTAAGTCTGCGTGAAGGCCTCTAAGAACTTGCTTTATAAATCTGGGTGCTCCTGTGTTGGGTCCATATGTATTTAGGATAGTTAGATTTTCTTGTTGAATTGAACCGTTTACCATTATGTAATGCCCTTCTTTGTGTGTGTGTGTGTGTGTGTGTGTGTGTGTATGTTTTTTAATCTTTGTTGATTTAAAGTCTGTTTTGTCAGTAACTAGGATTGCAACTGCTGCTTTTTTATGTTTTCCGTTTGCTTGGTAGATTTTTCTCCATCTTTTTATTTTGAGCCTATGTGTGTCATTGCATGTGCGATGGTTCTCTTGAAGACAGCATACCATTGGATCTCAGTTCCTTATCCAGCTTGCTACTCTGTGTCTTTTAATTGGGGCATTTAGCCCATTTACATTTAAGGTTAGTGTTGGTATGTTTGGATTTGATCCTTTCATCATGATGCTAGCTGGTTATTTTGCAGACTTGCTTACATGTTTGCTCTATAGTGTCACTGGTCTGAGTGCTTCAGTGTGTTTTTGGAGTGGCTGGTAACCATCTTTCCTTTCCACATTTAGTGCTTCCTTCAGGAGCTCTTGTAGGGCAGGTCTGGTGGTAACAAATTCCCTCGACATTTGCTTGTCTGAAAATGATCTTATTTCTTCTTCACTTATGAAGCTTACTTTGGCCTGATATGAAATTCTGGGTTGGAGTTTCTTTAAGAATGTTGAATATTGACCCCCAGTCTCTTCTGGCTTGTAGGTTTTCCACTGAGACATCCGCTGTTAGTCTGAAGGGCTTCCCTTTGTAGGTGACCTGGCCTTTCTCTCTAGCTGCCTTTAACATTTTTTCTTTCATTTCAACCTTGGAGAATCTGATGATTATCTGTCTTGGGGATGTTCCTCTCGTGGAGTATCTTCCTGGAGTTCTCTGGATTTCCTGAATTTGAATGTTGGCCTCTCTAGCTAGGTTAGGGAATTTCTCGTAGATGATATCCTGAAATACGTTTTCCAAATTGGTTCCATTTCCCCCATCTCTTTCAGGGGCACCAATCAGTCTTAGATTTGCTCTCTTTACATGAGCCCATATTTCTCGGAGGTTTTGTTCATTGCTTTTCATTCTTTTTTCTCTATTCTTGTCTGCCAGTCTTATTTCAGAAAGCCAGTCTTCAAGCTCTGAAATTCTTTCCTCTGCTTTGTCTATTCTGCTATTAGTACTTGTGATTGCATTATGAAATTCTTGTAGTGTGTTTTTTCAGTTCCATCAGGTTGGTTACATTCTTCTCTATATGGGCTATTTTGTCTGTCAGCTCCTGCAGTGTTTTATCATGACTTTTAGCTTGCTTGCAATGGGTTACAATGTACTCTTTTAACTCAGTGAAGTTCATTCCTATCCATATTGTGAATTCTACTTATGTCATTTCAGCCATCTCAGCCTCAGCCCAATTCCAAACCCTTGCTAGAGAGGTGATGAAGTCATTTGGAGGAAACAGGGCACTCTGGCTTCTTGAGTTTTCAGCGTTCTTGCACTGATTCTTTCTCATCTTTGTGGGCTTATCTACCTTCAATCTTTGAGGTTGCTGACCTTTTGATTTTTTTTTTTTTCTTTTAACAGTCTGGCCATGTTTCTGTAGGGCTGCTGTAGTTTGCTGGTCTTCTTCCCCAGTTCCTAGTTGCCTTGGATTTTCCAGTACCTGGAGCTATCACCAGTGAAGGCTGTGAAACAGCAAAGATGTCAGCCTGCCTCTTCCTCTGGGAGCTCCGACCCAGGGAGGTACAGACCTGTTGCCAGCCCAAACGCACCTGTAGGATGAGGCTGGAGACCCTGGTTGGGAGGTCTCACCCAATCAGGAGGAATGGGATCAGGGAACTGCTTAAAGCAGCAGTCTGGCCATGCTTTCGCAGATCAGCTGTGCTGTGCTGGGGCACTGCTTCCACCCCTGGTCGGTGTGGGCTCTCCAAAGCCTGGAGGCTGGAACAGCTAAGTCGCCCAAACAGCAAAGACGGTGGCCCCTCCCTCCCTCCCTCCCTCCCTCCCTCCCGGAGCTCTGTCGCAGGGAGAATTCAAATCTCTGTCAGCCAGGGAACACCAGTAGGGGTTGCTGGAGGCCTTGGTTGAAAAGTCCCACCCAGTGAGGAGGAACAGATTGGGCACCTGCTTAAAGAAGCAGTCTGGCCATGCTTCTGAAGAGCAGCTGTGCTGTGCTGTTCTGGGGTACCACTTCTGTGAGCTCTGTCCCAGAGAGCAGCCTGCCCCTCCCCCTGGGACCTCTGTCCCAGGTAGGTGCAACACTGCTGCTGGTGGCTGGCTGGAACTCCAAACCAGTGGGTCTTATCCTGTGAGGTGCAGTGGAAGTGGGGCCCGCAGATTGTTGCTGCTTGGCCCCCTGGATTCAGCCTCTTTCCTAGGGGTATGTACAGGGGTCTAATCTCCCGCTTTGCAGGAGTTGCAGTTACTTTTGCTGGGAAACCCAGAGCTGGAGTATGTAAAGCTCCTGGGTCTCTGCACGTGCTGAAGCGGCTGCTCTGCTGAGACTCCAGGTATCTCTGTCTGTCAGACTGAAGGCCCTGGTGGAGTGGGTTCACGAGGGGATCTCCTGACCCAACGGTTGCAAGGATCCATGGGAGGAGCGTGGTTTCCCAGGATCGTACATTCACTCACTACTTCCCTGGGTGGGGGAGGTTCCTCTGTCTCCATGTTGCTCCTGGGTGGGCTGTCATCCTGCCTTGCTTTTCTTCATTCTCTGTGGATCGAGTTGTTTCCTTGATTAGACCCAATGCAGGTACCTGGATGTTTCAGTTGAAGGTGCTGTATTTACTTGCCCCTTTCCTTCCTCTCCGTGAGAACCACTCACCCTGGCTGCTTCTAGTCAGCCATCTTGGCCACTCCCTCCCCACCCCCCCTCCTTTTTTTAAAAAAATGCTTGAAAACTGTTTGCAAAAGAAACCTAGAGATTCTCATGGTTCTTTTAAGATCTTGTTGGATGGACTGTGAAAGTGGGATTATTGTCTATGAATGGTCAGCTAGACTGTGTGTGTTTGGAAAGGGTGAGGGAATTAACATTTATTGAGCAAAAGGGCATGCTAGTTAAAATCATTGTTGTCTCTGGGGACAGATTTTTCTGGGTTTTAATCCAAACTCTGACATGTATTAGTTGTGTGACCTCTATTTTTCATTTGTAAAATGGAGATGGGATTGTCGCAGGGATTAAAAGCACTTAGAACAGTCCAGGATATACAAAGCACTGTGCAGGAGTTGGCTGTCATTATTAGTCATCAGTCATCTTACTTAATAATCACAAAATTGTTAGAAAATCCTGTGAGGTAGATATTTTCCTTACCATACCCATATGAGAACACTTAAGCAATGAGAAGTCAAACAAAGTTACCAAAGTCGCACAATTACAGAGTGACAGAGCCTTTGGATGCTGCCTAGTCCAAGGCTTTCATTTCGCAGAAGAGAAAATTGAAGTTCAAAATAGGAGAGGTACATGCCTCAAGTCATTTAGTGAGCCAGTGCCAGAACTGGGCCTAGAACTCAGCAGCAGGACTCTTCCTGTCAGTAGTTCTCAAACTTTGTCATGTGTTAGAATCCTGCAGAGGACTTGCTAAAACAAACTGCTGGTACCCCTGCCCAGAGTTTCTTACTTAGTAGGCATGGGGTGGGCCTTGAAAATGTGCATTTCTAAGAAGTTCTCAAATGATGCCGCTGCTGGTGGTCTGGGGACCCTACTTTGGGAATCACCACAACACACCATAATTCGTACATCTTTTGTTCTTTTCATCATGGACTACACAGTCTGTGACCTACAAACACTTTCAAAGAAATGGGAACCAGTGATGAAAACCAAAGAAAACTACATAGCTAGCAGCAAGAAGGTACGGTGACTGACCAACAGTCCTGGTTCGTGTGGGACTCTCCTAGTTTTAAAATGGAAAATCCTGTAGTTCTGGGCACAAGAGGATGGTTGGTCACTCTAGATGAAAGCGAACAAAAGTCAGTGTCAGCTAAATGCCAAACAAAAAAGGACATACATACAGAGAATGTGGTAACTTCTGGTGAATTTGTTTGAAAAGGACTCATTCATTTATTCTTTCAATACATCTGTATTATAATACTACTGTCCATAAGGCACTGTGTTAGGTGCTGTGTTCCTGACCCTACAGATCCCATTCCACCATAGCAAAAGGTAAAAGTGACTCTACAGTGAGCTTGGTAGACATAGACCCATGCTTATATACTCAGGGACACCTGGAAGAGATGTAAAAAAAAAGAAACATCTCACATAGGAAGTTTTCAATGCATCAGGATCAGGACTCAAATAATTCCCTTCTCTTTTTCTTCAATGTACCAAAGGGAGTACATTGTTGAGAAGGATTGGTTGCAAATTTCCAAAAAGGAGGGTAAAATAATTAACGAGTCAAGGTGTCAGGAGAGACAGAAGGTAAGGGGAGTCCTTCAGTAAGTGGGGAAATTGATTTGTTTTGTGTCCTCATCTCTCCAGGGCCATGATCATGTCCTTTGCTGGCCGTAAACCAATGCTGACCTCAGTTATAGTGTAATCTTCAAGGCTAATTTACGCAAAACTTCAAAAATGGTAAACATCCTCATGAAGACTAATGATGACATATTTTAGGAGTGCATAATAGTAGGTATAGAGAAAAAACTTCAGGGTAAAATGTTATTGCTGTTCTTCTTGCTAAAGGGCATACTCCTTAAGAACCAAAGTTAATTATCAGTCCTTTGACCTATGAGGAAAACAAATTTCATGGACTCCCCTAAAGATTCCTATATAGTACAAATAAAATGCCAAAATATTTTGGGAACACATTTTGGAGCACTGGATGTATCAATAAAATAATGTGTAAATTGCCAAATGTGATCTAGGAACTCCCTGCAAACATCAGATTAGGCTCTATTCTCTATCTGAATACTGACTTTGCTTTGCTTTGTAACTCCTGTCTTCACTAATAATGCCTTTTCCCCCCTCTTGTGTGCATCCTAGCCTATATTCTCTTTCATCATTCTACAGTGGTCAATGTGGTTATTGTACAGCTTCACTTTCAATGAAAGCTGAGGGAAAAGAAGCTTCATAACCTGCCCTCCCCCCATACATAAAAGAAGCTATTTAAAAAATAAAAGCAGCAAGCTACTAAATTTGACTCATTCAAATCTTGGTAATTAACATGTATAGTATTTTATGAGAGAGACAGAGAGAGAAAGAAAAAAATTAGCAGAAATGGAGGAAAACATATTACATCCTAAATACCACCAAATTGCCAAAATACACATTTGGGTAGTAATCTCCAGAGAACTCTCTGGAGGCACGGCATCTATCATGCTGATTTCCCTGAATAATATTACAGGATAGCCCTGTGTACTTCTCTTGGTGGTGGTGGTGGTGGTGGTGGTGTGTGTGTGTGTGTGTAAAGAATTATCATATGGAACCTCACAAGTCTCTACAACCTTTCTGCAATTATCCCTCATAGGATTACCACACTGATGAGTTTGTTCAACAGGAGCTGTTGTGACTTCCTAATTTAACTCCTATAGAGATGATTTGTATCGAAGATAAAACACTATATTTGAACTCAATTCCCACCTTATCCCTGAGCTTATGCTACCAGCAATTCTTATAATGTTTGGAGTTCTATTAGGCTATAGAGAAAAATCTAGGGTTTCAGTTAAACCCTTTAATCCCCAGGCCTATGTAAAGGACTGTCTCAAGGTAGTCGCTAGCCCATGGGTTCTCAAAATATGGTCTGAAGACCCCTGGAGGAGTCCCTGAGGCCTTTTTAGTGGGTCTGCAGATTAAAAATTATTTTGTATAATAACACCAAGATGAGTTACATTCAATTAAGCATTTTTCTTTTGAAATTAAGCAGACTTTTGGAAACCCAGATGTGCATAGCCCTGTAGTAGGCTAAGCGGAAGTTACAAAGACAATAGTAGCTTTTTCTCCCCCTCTCATTATCTCGTGAGGAGACAGAGGACTTTTCCAGAGGCTACATGACATATGGTTATGTCATCTCTCTGATAGCTGAGGGATGTGTGCTTCTGCGTTCTTGAGTTTTAAATATTTCCCAGTCTTAATACCTAAAACAATTAGTATCAATAGATAGAACCCACACCCAAGAACTCCTTGGGGCCTTCAATAACTTTTAAGAGTGTTAAGGTGTCCTAAGACCAAAAATTTTGCAAATTGTTGCTTTATCAGGATTTTTGTTATTTCTAGAATGCATTTCTTTCTAACTGATCTACTTGGGGAAAAAAAAATCACTACCTCATGGCAATTATTGCTTTCCTATCAATATGGAGATTATATTTCTGAAGGAGATTGACCAAAATTATATTAAAAGGTTTAAATAAAACAAGTGGATCCATGTTATAACATGAGGAAGAGAGCTTCCCCACTAGAAGTCTGACATTAGATAGCTCAGAGTCCCCCCTCTCTAACAAGTCTCCCCTGCTAGAGAAAGGGACAGCTTCTGTTTTGTGGGATGGGATAAGGAGACAATCTGAAGTAGAGTTTGACACAATATTAAATATTATTCTGCGCATATGAAATTCTGGTAGCCGGGGTGCCAGGTGTATTCATAATCCCAATGCTGTCAATTTTAAGCCTGAAGCCCCAAGAGGCGAGCAGTGTTTAATACGTCATCCCTTGTTAAATAGCAGCCACAGAGTTGGCGGTAGCCAGTGAAGCATTCCCTGCCATGTAGGACACGCCAGTTGTCTATAAATAGGACCTGTGAATGGGCAAAAAAAAAAAAGAGAAAACACTATCAGAAGGAGGACAGACCAAAGGAACCCTAAGTCAGAAGAGATCATTTAAAAGACAAGCTTTAGGTTGTTCTCTGGTTACATTAAATGAGGTATTTTTCTTTTGAAATTAAACAAACGTTTGGAAACTAAGATGTGTATAGCCCTGTAGTAGGCTAAATGGAAGTTACAGAGGCAACAGTAGGTAATAGGCCCTGCAGTGGAAGAGCTTCTGTTTCTCAAGTAATTGTTCTCTTATCAAAGCAAATCAGATAATTGGTTTCTTTCTTTTTCTTTAATTCTTATTCTACCCTTTCTCAAAGGGTTAAATTATCTCATGACATTTTTTGCTAAGCTGAAGGTATTTTTCATCCAGAGGAAATACCAAAATAAAAACTATGGAATCATGAAGCTGGAAGGACCCTTGGGGGTCATCCAGTTAAACCCCCTCACCATACAAATAGAGTTACTGATGCCTTAGAGATGGGATGAGGCTTGCTTCCAGGGCATTCAGTGAGTGAGCCGCAGGACCATGACCAACACCAAGGACTCTTTTCTCTTTTTCCTTTGCAACATTGTGACTCACATATTAAGTAAGTACCCGTTCTTCACTGCTTCATTATTACAAGCTTGCTTGACATCTTTAGAGATTAGGACCCACCCTGCCAGGCTTTAGTTTAACCCAAAACTCATTCTCGGGTCTCCTCAACTCTATCGTTAGAGTCCGGTGTGCTGTATACCAGCGATGGACGACATCATAAGGAACGGTATTGATGACAGCCCGGTCATAGTTGTTGTACCTAACATGGAATCATGAGAAGAAAGATCTCAAACACATGTTAAAGACATCTTTTGTTTATTGAACAATTTTATATAAGGCTTCCCCTATGTTCAATACTTGTCCCAGAGACGAAGTGACAATAAGTCAATATTCTCTCAGGAATATCACATTGGAGTGAGGAGTTCCACTGCCTGTTGACCGTATTTTGTTTTTCTTTGAATAATCGAAGGATACGGGATAGAAGTTAAGTTCCAACTGGTTTCTCTCATCTTATGATATGATATTTTAAGTCTTTACTGGCCAAAGTTCATGGAAGCACTGGGGAAAGCTCTGAGCTTTCTCCTCACCAAACTGAGGTGGGGTGGACAAGAGAGGTTATACTAACAAAGCTTTCCTTTTAACAGGATGACTTACAACTTCTCAGGTGTCTCCCTTTGTGGGAGGAATCCCAGCTATAGCCTAGTGGACCGTTCACCCAGGGATCTTCAATCATTCATTCAACCCTAACATTTATAGGCGCACCGGCTACATGTGGAGGAGGTAGCCAGGGGCTAGATCATGTATATATTGCCATGCAGGCCATGGTAAGGACTTTGGATTTTATTCTGAGTACCATGGGAAGCCACTGAAAAACCTTGCCTAAGATAATGGGTTTCTGTTTTGCCTAAGGCAAATTAACTTTTTACTGAAGTATACTATACATTACGGGAAAGTACACAAATCGTAAGCTTGATGCATTTTCATGATGTAATCGCATCCATATCACTAGCACCCAGGTCAATAAACAGATCATTACCAGAACCCCAGAACCCTTCCTTATGCTCCTTTCCAGTAACGCCACTCCCCCAACCCAAGGGTAACTACCATCCTGACTTCTATCACCAAAGATTAGTTTTGCCTGTTTATATAAAACTTTATATAAATGCAATCACAATATGTATTCATTTGTGTCTGGCTGCTTTTTCATTTAATATTATGTTTAGGAGTTTCATCATTGTTTAGCAGTAGTTTATTGGTGCTATACAGAAGTTGATTGCGTGATCACACCACAATTTATTTATCCATTCTACCGTTGATGGACATATGAGTAATTTCCAGTTTGGAACTACTACAAACAGTGCTGTTATGAACATTCTATTACATGTCTTTGGTGAACAAATATATTCACTCCTGTTTGAAATAAACTTAAGAATGGAACTTATGGATCATAAGGTATGTGTGTGCTCAGATTTACTAGATACTGCCAAATATATTCTTTCCAAAGATAAATTAACATCCAGTGGTGTCATTTTTGGACATCTCAGGCAATATTCCTTAGTGTTATATAGTACATGGCACAATCAGAGCCAATATTCTTAGTTTTGTTGCATATAAAATGAGCATAATAACATCTGCCTAGCTGATCTCACAGGGCTACTGCAAGAATCAAATGAAAAAATAGGCCAGGTGTGATGGCTCATGCCTGTAATCCCAGTACTTTGGGAGGCCGAAGTGGGCAGATCACCTGAGGTCAGGAGTTCAAGACCAGCCTGGCCAACATGGCGAAACCCCATCGCTACTAAAAATACAAAAAAAAAAAAAAAAAAAAAAAAAAAAAAAAACAACAACAACAACAAAAAAAAAAAAAAAAAAAAAAAAAAACATTAGCCAGGCGCGGTGGCACACGCCTGTAGTCTGTAGTCCCAGCTACTTGGGAGACTGAGGCAGGAGAATCACTTGAACCCGGGCGGCGGAGGCTGCAGTGAGCCAAGATTGTGCCACTGCACTCCAGCCTGGGCAACAGAATGAGACTCTGTCTCAAAGGAAAAAAAAAAAAAATAGAAAGAAAAAGAAAAAGAATATAATAGTCCATCCTCCCAGGCTTCAAGGAGCCATGCCTGGAGGGAGAATGGAGTGAGGACGCACAGTCTTCACCACCCATTGTCATTTCCAGAAACTTCTAGTGCTGGGTTAGGCATTTGCAAAAATATTTTTTAAATTTACTTATTTCATCATCCCAGAAGGAAAAGTGTTATTAACCACCTTTTACATTTAAGGCAACTGAAACTTAGACACCTGCCACAAAGTTTATAAGTAGCAGAGAGGTTTTGAAATCTGGTCTCCTTAATTCTTTAACTCATTATTTATGCCAGAGAACAGAAAAATGATCGTAATTCCTGTGTACGCTTGTTCATGAGAGCAACATTTTTACAGATAACACTTGTAATCTTTTGACTTCAAATTGAGATTTACAGTTTAGAAATGTTTCCATATACAGTATCTCATTGACCCTCTGTATGATAACCCCGTGTGGTAAGTAGTACAGCTGTTATTATCTTACTTTATAGATAAGGAAAATAATGATAAGGCCCTGTGATTTGTCCAAGTTTACATGGAATTTGTTATTCACTGTTTATATTAGATGGCGGTGTTTTCTAAAGCCAACAGAGAAAGTATCAGGAAAAGTCTATTACACATAAGCAAAATGGTTGTGCAATATTCTCTGGATTAGAATAAGACTATTTCTGGACTTTGGCACAAAGTGATGCCATCATATTATTGTGCAGTTTTTTCCTTTCTTTCCTGCTTTGATATGAAGCAAGAGAGACCTGGGAGCAGGGGCAAGCAAATAAAGCAGGCATTTATCTGACAAGAAAAGCTAGGAAGATTTAACAAGGTTATCCTTCTTCTTAGCTGACAGACAAGTATTTCCCAAGACAGCTCCATAATTGAGTGGACAATGCATTTGATGGATTTGTGTATTGTGGTGTAAGTGACAGCTGATGGGCTTTCAGATAGGTAGATAAATGGGCTTTCAGATAGATCACCATTACAATCTCAGTTCAGACGTGTGATCTTGGAGGAGCTATAGAAATTATAAAAATGCTAGAAGAAAACCTCGGGATGACTCTCCAGGATAATGCTCTGGGAAAAGATTTTATTGCTAAGACCCCAAAAGCACAGGAAACAAAACCCAAAAATAGATAAATGAGACTAGATTAAACTAAAGAGTTTCTGTGAGGCAAGGGAAACACTCAACAGAGTGAAGAAACAACCCACAGTATGGGAATATGGCCATTGGAGAATGGCTGTTATTACAAAGACCAAAAATAACAGATGTTGGCAAGTATGTGGAGAGAAAAGAACTCTTATACATTCAATAAACAGTGCTGGGAAAACTGGATGTCCGCATGCAGAAGAATGAAATTAGACCCTTTTATTACAACATATACAAAAATCAACTAAAAATGGATTAAACACTTACATGTAAGACCTGACACCATAAATCTACTAGAAGAAAACATATGGTATAACTCTATGATATTCGTCTATACAATTACTTTTTGGATATGATCCAAAAGTATAAGCAACGGAAGAAAAAATAGGTAAATGAAATTACATCAAACTGAAAAGCTTCTGGCACAGCAAAGGAAACAAAAGAATGAAGAGACAACCTGCAGAATGGGAGAAAGTATTTGCAAACTATACGTCTGATAAGGGGTTAATATCTAAAATATTTGAGGAACTCAAACAACTCAATAGTAAGAAAACAAATAACGTGATTTAAAAATGGGAAAAGGATCTGGATCGACATTTCTCAAAAGAAGACATACAAATGGCCAACAGGTATATGAAAAAGTGCTCAACATCACTAATAATCAGATAAATTCAAATTAAAACCACCACGAGATATCACCTCATACTCCTTAGGATGGCTATTATTAAAAGGACAAAAGATAACAATGTTGATGAGGATGTGGAGATAAGTGAACCCTTGCACACTGTTGGTGGGAATGTGAATTAGTACAGCCATTATGGAAAACAATATGGAGGTTTCTAAAAAAAAAAAAACTAAAAGCAGAACTACTACATCATCCGGCAATCTCACCACTGGGTGTATACCCAAAGGAAATGAAATCAGTATGTCTGAGAGATATCTTCCACGTTCTTTGCAGAAATATTCACAGTAGCCAAGATATAAAATCAATCTAGGCAGAATACATGGGAGAGTATATACAGAAAATGTGGTATGTATAAAAAGTGGAATACTATTCATCCTTGAAAAAGAAGAAAGTCCTGTCATTTGTGACAACATGGATGAACCTGGAGAACATTAAGTGAAAATAAGCCAGGCACAGAAATATCAGTACTGCATGATCTCACTCATATGTGTAATGAAAAAAAAAGTTGATATCATAGAAATAGAGAGCAGAATGGTGGGTACCAGAGGCTGGTGGGTTGTGGAGTAGTGGTTGGGGATATGCTGCTCAAAGGATACATAATTTTAGATCAGAGGAATAAGTTCAAGTGATCTATTTTTCAACATGGTGACTATAGTTAATAACAGTGTATTGTAATTTGAAAATTTCTAAGAAACAATCAATCAATGGAGTGAAGAGGTAACTCGCAGAATGTGAGAAAATGTTTGCAAACTATGCATCTACAAGAGATTAATGCCCAGAATATATAAGGAGCTCAAACTCAATAACCAAAAAAGACATAATCCCTTAAAAATGGACAAAAGTTCTGAATAGACATTTCTCAAAAGAAGGCAGACAAATGGCAAATGGGTATATTTTTAAACGCTCCGTATCACTAATTGTTAGGGAAATGCAAATCAAAACCACAATATCACCTCACCCCAGTTACAAAGGCTATCATTAAAAAGACAAAAAATAGGCTGAAAGTCAGGATGGCTAATATGTACAAACACAGAGAGAATGAATAAGATCTAGTATTTGGCAGCACAATAGGGCAACTATAGTTAACAATAACTTATTGTATATTTAAAAATAACTAAGAGAGTAGAATTGGAGTGTTCCCAACACAAAGAAATAATAAAGGCTTGAAATGATAGATACCCCAATTATCCTGATTTGATCATTACATATTGTATGCCTGTATCAAAACATCACATGCACTCCATAAATATATGCAACTATTATTTACCCATAATAATTAAAAATTTTTAAATTAAAATTCAATAAAATAAAATATAATAAAGTGATCTTAAAATAAATTTGCCCGTGGTTAGATATTACTTATTCGTTACACTTTAATTGATGATTTCTATTATAATTTCATAGTACTTAGAATATATATATATATATTAGAAAATATCATCTATAGGATTTTTGCTTTCATGAAGGTAATGATACTTTAAGCCTAAAACATTAGAATTTTCAATAATTTTCTCTAGTGTTTGGAAATAATTTTAATCCTCTGTTTAGTGCTCAAAAATGCTGTTCATTTGTGACCGATTAAACTTTCCAATAAAGTGATTTTATACTCTTTATGTTAAAGAAACAACAAATGTTGGTGAAGATGTGTAGAAGGGGAAACCTTATACATTGTTGATGGGAAAGTAAACTAGTATAGGCAATATGGACAACAGTACTGAGGTTCCTCAAAAAACTAAAAATAGAACTAGCATATGATCCAAAGCACTCACTACTGGGTATATTAAAAGGAAATGAAATCAGTATGTTGGAGAGATACCTGCACTCTCATTGTGATGGTTCAGTTTACGGGTCAGCTTGACTGGACTGAGGGATGCCAACATGGCTGTTGAAGCATTGTTCCCTGGGTGTGTCTGTGAGGGTGCTTCCAGGGGAGCTTGGTGTGTGAGACAGTAGACTGCAACACTTAAGATCCACTTTCAATGTGGGCAGGCACTGTCCTATTAGCTGGGAGCCTGGTTGGGACAAATAGGCAGAAGAGGAAGAACTCTCTGTGTCTGCTCATTCTATCTCCCTTCTGGAGCCAGATGCCTTTCCTCCTCCTGCCCTTGGGCATCAGACTGCAGTTTCTTCCACTTTTGCACTCTGGGACTTGCATCAACAGTCTCCTGTGGGCTCTTAGGCCTTTGGCCTCAGACTGGGGTCTGTACTGTCAGCTTCCCTAGTTCTGAGGCTTCCAGACTTGGAGTGAATCATGCTACCAGCTTCTTCGGTTCTCCAGCTTGAAGATTGCCTATTGTGGGACTTCTCCACCTCTATAATCAGCTGAACCAATTACACCTCATAAATCCTCTCTCATACATCCTATCGGTTCTGTCTCTCTGGAGAACCTTGACTAACACACCCATGTTTATTGCAGCACTATTCACAATAGCCAAGATATGGAATCAACCTAAGTGTCCATCAACAGATGAATGGATAAAGAAAATGTGGTGCATATGCACAATGGAGTACTATTCAGCCATAAAAAATAATGAGATCCTGTCATGTGTGACAACATGGATAAGCCTGTAGGACATTACATTAGGGGAAATAAGCCAGGCACAGAAAGACAAACTTTGCATGTTCTCACTTATTTGTGTGAGCTAAAAATTAAGTAATTGAAATGAAGATAGAGAGTAGAAGGGAGGCTGGGAAGGTTAGTGGGAATGTGGGGAGGAAATGGGGAAGGTTAATGGGTACAAAAAACAGAAAGAATGAATAAGGCCTAGTATTTGCTAGCACAACAGGGAGACTACAGTAAAAAAATAATTTAATCGTACTTCTAAAATAACCAAAAGAGCATAATTTGGTTGTTTGTAATACAAAGATAAATGCTTGAGGTGATGGATACCCCATTTACCCTGATGTGATTATTACATACTGCATACCTATATTAGAACATCTCGTGTAACCCATAAATATATACACCTATTATGTAACCACAAAAATAAAAAAATAAAATAAATATAAATTTAAAAGCTGATGTTATAGAGGTAGAAATTAGAACAGTGGTTACCAGAGGCAGGGGAGGGGAGGAGGGAAGGAGAGATGGGAAGAGGTTGGTCATTGGGTACAAAGTTACAGTTATAGTTAGATAGGAGGAGGGTGACAATAGTCAACAATAATACGCTGTATAGTTCAAAATAGCTAGAAGAGATGATTTTGAATGTTCTCACTAAAAGAATAAGAGGGGGAATACTACAATCAATCTATGCCTATATATTTGATAACTTATATGAACCAATTTCTTAAACACACATGATAAAAAAAAACTAATTCAAAGAAAAGTAGATAATCTGAATAGCCCGACATCTATTAAAGAAACTGAATCTGTAATTTAAAACTTTTCAAAAAAGAGAACTCCAGGCCAGACAATTTCACTCATGAATTCTATCCAACATTTAAGTAAGATGTAATACAAATTTTACAGTCTCTTTCAGAAAATTAAGGAGAGAAAATGACCCCACTCATATTATGAGGATAGCATCATCCTAATACCAAACTCAGACAAAGATATTACAAGAAAAAAACTAAATAGCAATATCTCACATAAACATAGGTACAAATATTCTTACTAAGATATTAGCCAATCACCTCTAGCAATGTATCAAAAAGATAATAATACATCAAGATCAAGTGGAGTTTATCCCAGGTATTCAAAGTTGGTTCAACATTCAAAAATCAATCAATGTATTTTATTATATTGTCATACTAAATAAGAAACATCAGATGATCGTATGAATAAGTGCAGAAAAGGCATTCCACAAAATTCAATATTAATTAATGATAAAATTCCCAACATGTTAGGAATAGAAGGAAATTTCCTTATTCTAAAAAAGGGTATCCATGGAAAACCTACAGTGAACCACTGAGTAATTTTCCCCTAAAATCAAAAATAAGTCAAGGATGTCCTTTCTCGCCACTACTATTCACTGTTAGTCCTGGAAGTCCCAGCTAGTGCAATAACACGTGCACACACACACACACACACACACACACACACACGCAAGCAGAGAGAGAGAGAAGTGAAAGGCATACATATTATAAGGGAGAAAAAATACCCCATTATGTTGAAAACCCCAAATAATGTACAATAAAACTCCTAAAGACCCTTCCAGAAGACTCCTAGACTTGATAAAGAACTTCAGTAAAGTTTCAGGACACAAAATCAATGTACAAAGCACAGTAGCATTTCTCTACACCAATATCATTCAAGCTAAGAACCAAATGAAGAACCCATTTACAACAGCCACAAAAAATAAAACACCTGGGAATACATTTAATCGAGGAGGTGAAAGATCTCTACAAGAGGAACTACAAAACACTGATGAAAAGATTGTGTATGACACAAATAAATGAAAAAGCATCCCATGCTCATGGATCAAAAGAATCAATATTATTAAAATGACCACACCGCTCACAGCAATTTACAGATTTAATGCAATCTCTATCAAATTACCAACACATTTTTTCACATAATTAAAAAAACGTAAAATTCATATGAAACCCAAAGAAGAGACTGAATAGCCAAACCAATCCTAAGCAAAAAGAACAAAGCTTGAAGTATTACATTCTGACTTTGAATTATACTACAAGGCTATAGCAACCAAAACATCATGATATTGGTATAAAAATAGACATATAGACCAATGGAACAGAATAGTGAACCCAGAAATAAAGTACCTATTAACAACTGATCTTCTGTAACATCGACGAAATTAAACAATAGGGAAAGAATACCCTATTCAATATATGGTGCTAGGAAAACGGGCTAGCCATATGCAGAAGAATGAAACTGGACCCCTATCTCTCACCATATACATGAATTAACTCGAGATGGATTAAAGATTTATATTTTAGACATGAAACTGTAAAATCCTGTAAGAAATTTTTCCTGTAGGAAAAATTCTTCTGGACATTGGCCTGGCTTAGGCAAAGAATTTATGACCAGGTCCTCCAAAGCAAATGCAACACAAACAAAAATAAACAGATGGGACTCAGTTAAGCTAAAAACCTTCCACACAGCAAAAGAAACAATCAACAGAGTAAACCTACCTAATGAGAAAAAATATTTCCAAATTATGTATCTAACAAAGGCTAATATCCAGAATCTGCAAGAAACTCCAACAACTCAACAAGAAAAAAAAGAAAAAACAAAAAAACAAGTAACGCCATTAAAAAGTAGGCAAAGGGCCATGAATGGGTGTTTTTTGAAAGACATACAAGTGGCCAACAAACATGTAAAAGATGCTCAATATCACTAATTATCAGAGAAATGCAAATTAAAACCACACAATACTATCTTACACCAGTCAGAATAGCTATTATTTAAAAATCAAAAAGCAACAGATGTTGGTGAGGATGTGGAGAAAAAAGTAATGCTTATGCACTGTTAGTGGGAATGTAAATTATCACAACATTTATGGAAAAAAGTCTGGAGATTTCGCAAAGAACTAAAAATAGAACTACCATTTGATCCAGCAATCTCACTACTGGGCATCTACCCATCTACATTTTACATATACATGGAATACTATGCAGCCATAAAAAATAATGAAGTCATGTGTTCCACAGTAACATGAGTGGAACTGGAGTACATTATCTTAAGTAAAGTAATTCAGAAACAGAAAGTCAAATATCACGTATTCTCACTTGTAAGTGAGAGCTTAACAATGGGTACACATGGACATATAGAATAATAGACATTGGAGACTACAAAAGGTGGAGGGTGGGAAGTTGACAAGGGTTGAAAAATTACCTGTTGGGTGCAATGTTCACTATTCAGGTGAATGGTACACTAAAAGCCCAGACTCCACTACGATGCAATATATGCATGTAAGAAATCTGCACTTGTACCCTCTAAATCCATTTTTAAAATGGAAAAAAAATCGCCGTAGGATACCACTTCATAGCCGCTGGAATGACTATTATAAGCAAACAAAGCAAAGAGCAAGCAAGTTTTCGTAGGGCCCTGGTGGGAGGTGTTTTCATCATTGGGGCAGGTCCCTCATGGGTGGTTTGGTGCCGCTCTCATAGTAATGAGTGAGTTCTCCCTCTGAATTCATGCAAGAGCTGGTTGTTTAAAAGACTGTGGCATGTCCCCCCACCACTTTCTCTCTTCCTCCCACTTTCATCATGTGAGATGCATGCTCCCACTCTACCTTCTGCCATGATTGGAAGCATCCTGAGGCTCTAGCCTGAAGCAGATGCTGGCACCATGCTTTCTGTACAGCCTGCGGAATCATGAGCCAATTAAACCTCTTTTCTCTATAAATTACTCAGCCTCAAGTATTTCTTTATAACAAAGCAAAAATGGACTAACACAACATTTATATGAAATATCTAGAATAGGCAAATCCGTAGGCACAGAATGTAGATTACTGGTTGTCTGATGCTGGGAGTGGTAATGAAGACTGACTGCAAATGGTCAAGGAAGATGTCACTGACGTGATGCAAGTGTTCTAAAATTAGATTGTAGTGATGGTTGCACCACCCAATAAATTTATAAAATCACTTTAAATACATGAATTTTAGGGCACGCTAATTATCCTAAACATGTTTTTAAACACATTCAGCATCAAGAAAACAAAAGAGAACATTCATCTCTTTACTTTGCCAATTTATTAGGGATCACACAGAGGTCATTAGGCTGTTTGTTGTTGTTGCTGTGGTGGTGGTGGTGGTGGTGACAGTAAGGGTTGTGGTTTTCTCATGAGAGTCGAAGGTCAAGCAACCGTTTGGTCTTTTAAAATAAAAATTTTAAAATCAATTAAAAAAGAATGTTGCTGGCTTGAAATCTGGAGTGGCCATAGGGGCAAAGAGAAGTGGATGGATTTTTTAAATATTCAAGATGTAGAAGTGACAAGATTTTGTAGTGGTTAGATATAGGGAGTGGGGAAAGGTGAGGAGGCCTCAGACTGAGTATGCTTAAAGTTGAATTCCTGTTGTCCTCCCGAACTGGCTGTCCTCCCGTGCTGCCAATCTCAGTGAATGGATCAGCATCCTGGCACAGAGCTGACATTCATTGATTGCCTTTGGAGTGAACGAACAGAGTATGATGAATAGAGTAAAAATATGGCTAAACGAGGCAGACATCAGGTCCTGCCAAATAGCCAGTAGAAAACTCACCCTTAAGGTTGGCTCAGTAGATGTCCAGCACAATTTTCTTCTCACTTTTCAAACCATTTGGGGAATCATGAGGTCTTTCTCTCGTCCAGAAGAACGCTCACCTACATATCAGTCACTCCTTCCCTAGAACCTACAGGTATGGAGCAGGCTGAGTTCTTTCAAGGGTTTCTTATCCTGTAAATCTTTACACAGGGCAATGGCAGGTGCATGTACAGCCCATATGAGCATGGGGGATGCTTAGTGTTATAGAAAGGGGACCACAGTGGTGCCCAACTGATGGATCTGCGTTCTGTTTTGCTCCAAGCAGGAAGAGACTCTTCCCAACAAAGAGGTTTGTTGATCCCGGGGTCCTACTCCCAGACCCTGGAGGCATCAGATACAGCTGTCAGAAACATTGCAGACACAGAGTGATCCATTTGACTGGTTTTGCTGCTGTTCCCAGGGTTGACAAGCAGAAATACAGAACAAATGGTGGTTCCTGAAACAGACACCAAAACAAGGAAGTGATCTGTTCCAGTCCAAGCTTCCAAGAAATAAAGAACTAGGTGGGGCACGCTAAACAAGCCCCCAGACTCAACCACCCCAGTGAACATTCCCTGGTTGTAGAGAGAAGTGAAATTTGCAACCCAGAACAGAAATCTGGCTGTGTGAGCAGTAGAATTGGGGGTGGAAACATTTAATAAAGTACAATGTTTTAACCCTCTTTTAGACAGTATCATTGGATAAACATCCTTTTCAATAATAAAAATCCAAGTCATTTCTGGCCCTTTTCCTGGAAATGCTTTCAAGTTACAGGAACACCAATAAGAGGCCCTTTTCTGGGCATGGAGCCCAGGACTCAAAGGGAGGCTCTAGAGAACATCTGGTCTGCTTGATATATAGAAGCTAGCACTGCATGTGTGTGTTTGTGTGCATGTGTTTCTCCTATGCTGACTCATGGCATTGAAGCCTCTCTGGAAACACCCCCACCCTTCTAGCCAGCCAGTTTATACACAGCCCTTTGGCTCCTCCTTGATTTAAATGTTAGGTCAGGAGGAAGAAGGAAAACGAATTCAAGAGCTGCACTTAAGCATCTAGAATTTTCTGCGTCACACCTCTTGAGAGAAGAGACTGGCTCCAGGTCTGACTCAGTCCACTACAAACTAGACTCTCTTCTTAAAGCACCAACATTACTTGAGTCTTTGGATAAAATTGAGAAAAGAGTCTACAAGCA
>NW_027257811.1:0-24697 GCF_043159975.1 Macaca nemestrina
TACCCGGGAGAGGACGATGTTAATTTCTATATCACAACGGTGTACACCCCACGTGACAGAGTTTCCAACTTCTGCTTGGGAGAGGAGGATATAGACAATCAGTTTCACTGGAAGTAGAAACAACGGTGGGACACTGTTCTGAATATTCAGGGAGGAAGAGGCTGATGTGACTCCTAATACAGAGGGGGTTACTCCCTCTGAGTGTGTGCACACTGGGGGTGTACAATCGTCTGAGAAGGAGTTGAAAATTTTCCGATGGGGAGATGATGTTACTCAGAATATGAGAAAGAGGCTGGGGGTCCACAAGGCTCCCAGAAGCCAGGGGGGCGGGCCGGGGGTGGCGGGCTGGGAGCCCGATCGCGGGGGGTGCCTGCACCCCCGGCGATGGGGCTCCCAGAAGCCAGGGGGGCGGGCCGGGGGTGGCGGCTGGGAGCCCGATCGCGGGGGGTGGCCTGCACCCCCGGCGATGGGGCTCCCAGAAGCCAGGGGGGGCGGGCCGGGGGTGGCGGCTGGGAGCCCGATCGCGGGGGGTGCCTGCACCCCCGGCGATGGGGCTCCCAGAAGCCAGGGGGGCGGGCCGGGGGTGGCGGCTGGGAGCCCGATCGCGGGGGGTGCCTGCACCCCCGGCGATGGGGCTCCCAGAAGCCAGGGGGGCGGGCCGGGTGTGGCGGCTGGGAGCCCGATCGCGGGGGGTGCCTGCACCCCCGGCGATGGGGCTCCCAGAAGCCAGGGGGGCGGGCCGGGGGTGGCGGCTGGGAGCCCGATCGCGGGGGGTGCCTGCACCCCCGGCGATGGGGCTCCCAGAAGCCAGGGGGCGGGCCGGGGGTGGCGGCTGGGAGCCCGATCGCGGGGGGTGCCTGCACCCCCGGCGATGGGGCTCCCAGAAGCCAGGGGGGGCGGGCCCGGGGGTGGCGGCTGGGAGCCCGATCGCGTGGGGGGTGCCTGCACCCCCGGCGATGGGCTCCCAGAAGCCAGGGGGGCGGGCCGGGGGTGGCGGCTGGGAGCCCGATCGCGGGGGGTTGCCTGCACCCCCGGCGATGGGGCTCCCAGAAGCCAGGGGGGCGGGCCGGGGGTGGCGGCTGGGAGCCCGATCGCGGGGGGTGCCTGCACCCCCGGCGATGGGGCTCCCAGAAGCCAGGGGGGCGGGCCCGGGGGTGGCGGCTGGGAGCCCGATCGCGGGGGGTGCCTGCACCCCCGGCGATGGGGCTCCCAGAAGCCAGGGGGGCGGGCCGGGGGTGGCGGCTGGGAGCCCCATCGCGGGGGGTGCCTGCACCCCCGGCGATGGGGCTCCCAGAAGCCAGGGGGGCCGTCCGGGGGTGGCTCCTGGCAACCTGATCTGGATATTTGGAAGAGTATCACAAGGGGTTTTCCAGTGTCTGTAATTCTGAGATTAATATCTGTCTCTCGGCCTCGGAATATTGAGAAGGATGAAACAGGGTGATTGTCCACCCTGTGCCACATTGGCGAGTAATATCAGCCTGTCCCCTCCATGGGTATTAGGAACAATATCCCAGACTGGGTGTACGCCTCCTGCTGTACAGAGTGCAATATCATCCTCTCCCTCCCAGGATAGTAATTACAATATCACTGGGCGGGAGCACACAGCCTGGGAATTATTATCATCCTCTCCAACTCCGTATACTAGGAACTATATCTCAGAAAAACTGTCCCCTCAGTGCCATATTCGGACTAATAGCAAAGGCTTCTTCCGGGAATATTAGGAGCAATATTACCGCGTAGCTATCCATCCATTGCTATAATTGGAGTCATGTGATACTCTACCCCCGTTCATATTAGGATCAGTGTCACGTGGTGAATGTACACCTACTGCGATATTAAAACTAAAGTCCTGCTTTCCGACCCTGGTTATTAAGAACAGCATCACAAGTAGGTTTACACTTCCTGTGTATGAGGAATAATAATATGATTATTACTCATCAATGATCGATTTTAATAATTATCAATGATACTAAAAAATTCATAAGATACCATTATTAATTATGGATAATGATTTTCAATACATGATTATGCCTGCTTTCAATCAATTATTAATATTAATGTCATCAATAATATTATTAGTTCCTAATACTAATCATTATTGTATTCCCAGCATCACTGGGTATTGATTTAAGTCACATTAATTGCTAATATCATAATATTATTATTAATAGTGATATTACTAATAATTATGATTACAAATGGTTAACCTTTTAAACCAGTATTCATTTTTACTCTCTTTATTGTGATCATTAATATCAATAATTATTATTAATATTAATATAATTATGAATATTAATGATTAATAGACTTGCTCCTGATGTAAACCCGGGAGAGGACGATGTTAATTTCTATATCACAACGGTGTACACCCCACGTGACAGAGTTTCCAACTTCTGCTTGGGAGAGGAGGATATGACAATCAGTTTCACTGGAAGTAGAAACAACGGTGGGACACTGTTCTGAATATTCAGGGAGGAAGAGGCTGATGTGACTCCTAATACAGAGGGGGTTACTCCCTCTGAGGGTGTGCACACTGGGGGTGTACAATCGTCTGAGAAGGAGTTGAAAATTTTCCGATGGGGAGATGATGTTACTCAGAATATGAGAAAGAGGCTGGGGGTCCACAAGGCTCCCAGAAGCCAGGGGGGCGGGCCGGGGGTGGCGGCTGGGAGCCCGATCGCGGGGGGTGCCTGCACCCCCGGCGATGGGGCTCCCAGAAGCCAGGGGGGCGGGCCGGGGGTGGCGGCTGGGAGCCCGATCGCGGGGGGTGCCTGCACCCCCGGCGATGGGGCTCCCAGAAGCCAGGGGGGCGGGCCGGGGGTGGCGGCTGGGAGCCCGATCGCGGGGGGGGTGCCTGCACCCCCGGCGATGGGGCTCCCAGAAGCCAGGGGGGCGGGCCGGGGTTGGCGGCTGGGAGCCCGATCGCGGGGGGTGCCTGCACCCCCGGCGATGGGGCTCCCAGAAGCCAGCGGGGCGGGCCGGGGGTGGCGGCTGGGAGCCCGATCGCGGGGGGTGCCTGCACCCCCGGCGATGGGGCTCCCAGAAGCCAGGGGGGCGGGCCGGGGGTGGCGGCTGGGAGCCCGATCGCGGGGGGTGCCTGCACCCCCGGCGATGGGGCTCCCAGAAGCCAGGGGGGCGGGCCGGGGGTGGCGGCTGGGAGCCCGATCGCGGGGGGTGCCTGCACCCCCGGCGATGGGGCTCCCAGAAGCCAGGGGGGCGGCCGGGGGTGGCGGCTGGGAGCCCGATCGCGGGGGGTGCCTGCACCACCGGCGATGGGGCTCCCAGAAGCCAGGGGGGGCGGGCCGGGGGGGTGGCGGCTGGGAGCCCGATCGCGGGGGGGTGCCTGCACCCCCGGCGATGGGGCTCCCAGAAGCCAGGGGGGCGGGCCGGGGTTGGCGGCTGGGAGGCCCGATCGCGGGGGGTGCCTGCACCCCCGGCGATGGGGCTCCCAGAAGCCAGGGGGGCGGGCCGGGGGTGGCGGCTGGGAGCCCGATCGCGGGGGGTGCCTGCACCCCCGGCGATGGGGCTCCAGAAGCCAGGGGGGCGGGGCCGGGGGTGGCGGCTGGGAGCCCCATCGCGGGGGGTGCCTGCACCCCCGGCGATGGGGCTCCCAGAAGCCAGGGGGGGCCGTCCGGGGGTGGCTCCTGGCAACCTGATCTGGATATTTGGAAGAGTATCACAAGGGGTTTTCCAGTGTCTGTAATTTCTGAGATTAATATCTGTCTCTCGGTCTCGAATATTGAGAAGGATGAAACAGGGTGATTGTCCACCCTGTGCCACATTGCGAGTAATATCAGCCTGTCCCCCTCCATGGGTATTAGGAACAATATCCCAGACTGGGTGTACGCCTCCTGCTGTACAGAGTGCAATATCATCCTCTCCCTCCCAGGATAGTAATTACAATATCACTGGGCGGGAGCACACAGCCTGGGAATTATTATCATCCTCTCCAACTCCGTATACTAGGAACTATATCTCAGAAAAACTGTCCCCTCAGTGCCATATTCGGACTAATAGCAAAGGCTTCTTCCGGGAATATTAGGAGCAATATTACCGCGTAGCTATCCATCCATTGCTATAATTGGAGTCATGTGATACTCTACCCCCGTTCATATTAGGATCAGTGTCACGTGGTGAATGTACACCTACTGCGATATTAAAACTAAAGTCTGCTTTCCGACCCTGGTTATTAAGAACAGCATCACAAGTAGGTTTACACTTCCTGTGGATGAGGAATAATAATATGATTATTACTCATCAATGATCGATTTTAATAATTATCAATGATACTAAAAAATTCATAAGATACCATTATTAATTATGGATAATGATTTTCAATACATGATTATGCCTGCTTTCAATCAATTATTAATATTAATGTCATCAAATAATATTATTAGTTCCTAATACTAATCATTATTGTATTCCCAGCATCACTGGGTATTGATTTAAGTCACATTAATTGCTAATATCATAATATTATTATTAATAGTGATATTACTAATAATTATGATTACAAATGGTTAACCTTTTAAACCAGTATTCATTTTTACTCTCTTTATTGTGATCATTAATATCAATAATTATTATTAATATTAATATAATTATGAATATTAATGATTAATAGACTTGCTCCTGATGTAAACCCGGGAGAGGACGATGTTAATTCTATATCACAACGGTGTACACCCCACGTGACAGAGTTTCCAACTTCTGCTTGGGAGAGGAGGATATGACAATCAGTTTCACTGGAAGTAGAAACGACGGTGGGACACTGTTCTGAATATTCAGGGAGGAAGAGGCTGATGTGACTCCTAATACAGAGGGGGTTACTCCCTCTGAGGGTGTGCACACTGGGGGTGTACAATCGTCTGAGAAGGAGTTGAAAATTTTCCGATGGGGAGATGATGTTACTCAGAATATGAGAAAGAGGCTGGGGGTCCACAAGGCTCCCAGAAGCCAGGGGGGCGGGCCGGGGGGTGGCGGCTGGGAGCCCGATCGCGGGGGGTGCCTGCACCCCCGGCGATGGGGCCTCCCCGAAGCCAGGGGGGCGGGCCGGGGGTGGCGGCTGGGAGCCCGATCGCGGGGGTGCCTGCACCCCCGGCGATGGGGCTCCCCGAAGCCAGGGGGGCGGGCCGGGGGTGGCGGCTGGGAGCCCGATCGTGGGGGGTGCCTGCACCCCCGGCGATGGGGCTCCCCGAAGCCAGGGGGGCGGGCCGGGGGTGGCGGCTGGGAGCCCGATCGCGGGGGGTGCCTGCACCCCCGGCGATGGGGCTCCCCGAAGCCAGGGGGGCGGGCCGGGCGTGGCGGCTGGGAGCCCGATCGCGGGGGGTGCCTGCACCCCCGGCGATGGGGCTCCCCGAAGCCAGGGGGGCGGGCCGGGGGTGGCGGCTGGGAGCCCGATCGCGGGGGGGTGCCTGCACCCCCGGCGATGGGGCTCCCCGAAGCCAGGGGGGCGGGCCGGGGGTGGCGGCTGGGAGCCCGATCGCGGGGGGTGCCTGCACCCCCGGCGATGGGGCTCCCAGAAGCCAGGGGGGGCGGGCCGGGGGTGGCGGCTGGGAGCCCGATCGCGGGGGGTGCCTGCACCCCCGGCGATGGGGCTCCCCGAAGCCAAGGGGGCGGGCCGGGGGTGGCGGCTGGGAGCCCGATCGCGGGGTGTGCCTGCACCCCCGGCGATGGGGCTCCCCGAAGCCAGGGGGGCGGGCCGGGGGTGGCGGCTGGGAGCCCGATCGCGGGGGTGCCTGCACCCCCGGCGATGGGGGCTCCCCGAAGCTAGGGGGGCGGGCCGGGGGTGGCGGCTGGGAGCCGATCGCGGGGGGGTGCCTTCACCCCCGGCGATGGGGCTCCCCGAAGCCAGGGGGGCGGGCCGGGGGGTGGCGGCTGGGAGGCCCGATCGCGGGGGGTGCCTGCACCCCCGGCGATGGGGCTCCCCGAAGCCAGGGCGCGGGGGGTGCCTGCACCGGCGATGGGGCTCCCAGAAGCCAGGGGGGCGGGCCGGGGGTGGCGGCTGGGGAGCCCGATCGCGGGGGGTGCCTGCACCCCCGGCGATGGGGCTCCCCGAAGCCAGGGGGGCGTGCCGGGGGTGGCGGCTGGGAGCCCGATCGCGGGGGGTGCCTGCACCCCCGGCGATGGGGCTCCCCGAAGCCAGGGGGGCGTGCCGGGGGTGGCGGCTGGGAGCCCGATCGCGGGGGGTGCCTGCACCCCCGGCGATGGGGCTCCCAGAAGCCAGGGGGGCGGGCCGGGGGTGGCGGCTGGGAGCCCGATCGCGGGGGGTGCCTGCACCCCCGGCGATGGGGCTCCCAGAAGCCAGGGGGGCGGGCCGGGGGTGGCGGCTGGGAGCCCGATCGCGGGGGGGTGCCTGCACCCCCGGCGATGGGGCTCCCAGAAGCCAGGGGGGCGGGCCGGGGGGTGGCGGCTGGGAGCCCGATCGCGGGGGGGTGCCAGCACACCCGGCGATGGGGCTCCCAGAAGCCAGGGGGGCGGGCCGGGGGTGGCGGCTGGGAGCCCGATCGCCGGGGGTGCCTTCACCCCGGCGATGGGGCTCCCAGAAGCCAGGGGGGCGGGCCGGGTGTGGCGGCTGGGAGCCCGATCGTGGGGGTGCCTGACCCCCCGCGATGGTGCTCCCAGAAGCCAGGGGGGCCGTCCGGGGGTGGCTCCTGGCAACCTGATCTGGATATTTGGAAGAGTATCACAAGGGGTTTTCCAGTGTCTGTAATTCTGAGATTAATATCTGTCTCTCGGCCTCGGAATATTGAGAAGGATGAAACAGGGTGAATGTCCACCTGTGCCACATTGCGAGTAATATCAGCCTGTTCCCTCCATGGGTATTAGGAACAATATCCCAGACTGGGTGTACGCCTCCTGCTGTACAGAGTGCAATATCATCCTCTCCCTCCCAGGATAGTAATTACAATATCACTGGGCGGGAGCACACAGCCTGGGAATTATTATCATCCTCTCCAACTCCGTATACTAGGAACTATATCTCAGAAAAACTGTCCCCTCAGTGCCATATTCGGACTAATAGCAAAGGCTTCTTCCGGGAATATTAGGAGCAATATTACCGCGTAGCTATCCATCCATTGCTATAATTGGAGTCATGTGATACTCTACCCCGTTCATATTAGGATCAGTGTCACGTGGTGAGTGTACACCTACTGCGATATTAAAACTAAAGTCCTGCTTTCCGACCCTGGTTATTAAGAACAGCATCACAAGTAGGTTTACACTTCCTGTGGATGAGGAATAATAATATGATTATTACTCATCAATGATCGATTTTAATAATTATCAATTATACTAAAAATTCATAAGATACCATTATTAATTATGGATAATGATTTTCAATACATGATTATGCCTGCTTTCAATTAATTATTAATATTAATGTCATCAAATAATATTATTAGTTCCTAATACTAATCATTATTGTATTCCCAGCATCACTGGGTATTGATTTAAGTCACATTAATTGCTAATATCATAATATTATTATTAATAGTGATATTACTAATAATTATGATTACAAATGGTTAACCTTTTAAACCAGTATTCATTTTTACTCTCTTTATTGTGATCATTAATATCAATAATTATTATTAATATTAATATAATTATGAATATTAATGATTAATAGACTTGCTCCTGATGTAAACCCGGGAGAGGACATTGTTAATTTCTATATCACAACGGTGTACACCCCACGTGACAGAGTTTCCAACTTCTGCTTGGGAGAGGAGGATATGACAATCAGTTTCACTGGAAGTAGAAACAACGGTGGGACACTGTTCTGAATATTCAGGGAGGAAGAGGCTGATGTGACTCCTAATACAGAGGGGGTTACTCCCTCTGAGGGTGTGCACACTGGGGGTGTACAATCGTCTGAGAAGGAGTTGAAAATTTTCCGATGGGGAGATGATGTTACTCAGAATATGAGAAAGAGGCTGGGGGTCCACAAGGCTCCCAGAAGCCAGGGGGGCGGGCCGGGGGTGGCGGCTGGGAGCCCGATGGCGGGGGGTGCCTGCACCCCCGGCGATGGGGCTCCCAGAAGCCAGGGGGGCGGGCCGGGGGTGGCGGCTGGGAGCCCGATCGCGGGGGGTGCCTGCACCCCTGGCGATGGGGCTCCCAGAAGGCAGGGGGGCGGGCCGGGGGTGGCGGCTGGGAGCCCGATCGCGGGGGGTGCCTGCACCCCCGGCGATGGGGCTCCCAGAAGCCAGGGGGGCGGGCCGGGGGTGGCGGCTGGGAGCCCGATCGCGGGGGGTGCCTGCACCCCCGGCGATGGGGCTCCCAGAAGCCAGGGGGGCGGGCCGGGGGTGGCGGCTGGGAGCCCGATCGCGGGGGGTGCCTGCACCCCCGGCGATGGGGCTCCCCGAAGCCAGGGGGGCAGGCCGGGGGTGGCGGCTGGGAGCCCGATCGCGGGGGGTGCCTGCACCCCCGGCGATGGGGCTCCCCGAAGCCAGGGGGGCGGTCCGGGGGTGGCGGCTGGGAGCCCGATCGCGGGGGGTGCCTGCACCCCCGGCGATGGGGCTCCCAGAAGCCAGGGGGGCGGGCCGGGGGTGGCGGCTGGGAGCCCGATCGCGGGGGGTGCCTGCACCCCCGGCGATGGGGCTCCCAGAAGCCATTGGGGCGGGCCGGGGGTGGCGGCTGGGAGCCCGATCGCGGGGGGTGCCTGCACCCCCGGCGATGGGGCTCCCAGAAGCCAGGGGGGCGGGCCGGGGGTGGCGGCTGGGAGCCCGATCGCGGGGGGTGCCTGCACGCCCGGCGATGGGGCTCCCAGAAGCCAGGGGGGCGGGCCGGGGGTGGCGGCTGGGAGCCTGATCGCGGGGGGTGCCTGCACCCCCGGCGATGGGGCTCCCAGAAGCCAGGGGGGCGGGCCGGGGGTGGCGGCTGGGAGCCCGATCGCCGGGGGTGCCTGCACCCCCGGCGATGGGGCTCCCAGAAGCCAGGGGGGCCGTCCGGGGGTGGCTCCTGGCAACCTGATCTGGATATTTGGAAGAGTATCACAAGGGGTTTTCCAGTGTCTGTAATTCTGAGATTAATATCTGTCTCTCGGCCTCGGAATATTGAGAAGGATGAAACAGGGTGATTGTCCACCCTGTGCCACATTGCGAGTAATATCAGCCTGTCCCCTCCATGGGTATTAGGAACAATATCCCAGACTGGGTGTACGCCTCCTGCTGTACAGAGTGCAATATCATCCTCTCCCTCCCAGGATAGTAATTACAATATCACTGGGCGGGAGCACACAGCCTGGGAATTATTATCATCCTCTCCAACTCCGTATACTAGGAACTATATCTCAGAAAAACTGTCCCCTCAGTGCCATATTCGGACTAATAGCAAAGGCTTCTTCCGGGAATATTAGGAGCAATATTACCGCGTAGCTATCCATCCATTGCTATAATTGGAGTCATGTGATACTCTACCCCCGTTCATATTAGGATCAGTGTCACGTGGTGAGTGTACACCTACTGCGATATTAAAACTAAAGTCCTGCTTTCCGACCCTGGTTATTAAGAACAGCATCACAAGTAGGTTTACACTTCCTGTGGATGAGGAATAATAATATGATTATTACTCATCAATGATCGATTTTAATAATTATCAATGATACTAAAAATTCATAAGATACCATTATTAATTATGGATAATGATTTTCAATACATGATTATGCCTGCTTTCAATCAATTATTAATATTAATGTCATCAAATAATATTATTAGTTCCTAATACTAATCATTATTGTATTCCCAGCATCACTGGGTATTGATTTAAGTCACATTAATTGCTAATATCATAATATTATTATTAATAGTGATATTACTAATAATTATGATTACAAATGGTTAACCTTTTAAACCAGTATTCATTTTTACTCTCTTTATTGTGATCATTAATATCAATAATTATTATTAATATTAATATAATTATGAATATTAATGATTAATAGACTTGCTCCTGATGTAAACCCGGGAGAGGACGATGTTAATTTCTATATCACAACGGTGTACACCCCACGTGACAGAGTTTCCAACTTCTGCTTGGGAGAGGAGGATATGACAATCAGTTTCACTGGAAGTAGAAACAACGGGGGACACTGTTCTGAATATTCAGGGAGGAAGAGGCTGATGTGACTCCTAATACAGAGGGGGTTACTCCCTCTGAGGGTGTGCACACTGGGGGTGTACAATCGTCTGAGAAGGAGTTGAAAATTTTCCGATGGGGAGATGATGTTACTCAGAATATGAGAAAGAGGCTGGGGGTCCACAAGGCTCCCAGAAGCCAGGGGGGCGGGCCGGGGGTGGCGGCTGGGAGCCCGATCGCGGGGGGTGCCTGCACCCCCGGCGATGGGGCTCCCAGAAGCCAGGGGGGCGGGCCGGGGGTGGCGGCTGGGAGCCCGATCGCGGGGGGTGCCTGCACCCCCGGCGATGGGGCTCCCAGAAGCCAGGGGGGCGGGCCGGGGGTGGCGGCTGGGAGCCCGATCGCGGGGGGTGCCTGCACCCCCGGCGATGGGGCTCCCAGAAGCCAGGGGGGCGGGCCGGGGGTGGCGGCTGGGAGCCCGATCGCGGGGGGTGCCTGCACCCCCGGCGATGGGGCTCCCAGAAGCCAGGGGGGCGGGCCGGGGGTGGCGGCTGGGAGCCCGATCGCGGGGGGTGCCTGCACCCCCGGCGATGGGGCTCCCAGAAGGCAGGGGGGCGGGCCGGGGGTGGCGGCTGGGAGCCCGATCGCGGGGGGTGCCTGCACCCCCGGCGATGGGGCTCCCAGAAGCCAGGGGGGCGGGCCGGGGGTGGCGGCTGGGAGCCCGATCGCGGGGGGTGCCTGCACCCCCGGCGATGGGGCTCCCAGAAGCCAGGGGGGCGGGCCGGGGGTGGCGGCTGGGAGCCCGATCGCGGGGGGTGCCTGCACCCCCGGCGATGGGGCTCCCAGAAGCCAGGGGGGCGGGCCGGGGGTGGCTGCTGGGAGCCCGATCGCCGGGGGTGCCTGCACCCCCGGCGATGGGGCTCCCAGAAGCCAGGGGGGCGGGCCGGGGGTGGCGGCTGGGAGCCCGATCGCCGGGGGTGCCTGCACCCCCGGCGATGGGGCTCCCAGAAGCCAGGGGGGCGGGCCGGGGGTGGCGGCTGGGAGCCCGATCGCGGGGGGTGCCTGCACCCCCGGCGATGGGGCTCCCAGAAGCCAGGGGGGCCGTCCGGGGGTGGCTCCTGGCAACCTGATCTGGATATTTGGAAGAGTATCACAAGGGGTTTTCCAGTGTCTGTAATTCTGAGATTAATATCTGTCTCTCGGCCTCGGAATATTGAGAAGGATGAAACAGGGTGATTGTCCACCCTGTGCCACATTGCGAGTAATATCAGCCTGTCCCCTCCATGGGTATTAGGAACAATATCCCAGACTGGGTGTACGCCTCCTGCTGTACAGAGTGCAATATCATCCTCTCCCTCCCAGGATAGTAATTACAATATCACTGGGCGGGAGCACACAGCCTGGGAATTATTATCATCCTCTCCAACTCCGTATACTAGGAACTATATCTCAGAAAAACTGTCCCCTCAGTGCCATATTCGGACTAATAGCAAAGGCTTCTTCCGGGAATATTAGGAGCAATATTACCGCGTAGCTATCCATCCATTGCTATAATTGGAGTCATGTGATACTCTACCCCCGTTCATATTAGGATCAGTGTCACGTGGTGAATGTACACCTACTGCGATATTAAAACTAAAGTCCTGCTTTCCGACCCTGGTTATTAAGAACAGCATCACAAGTAGGTTTACACTTCCTGTGGATGAGGAATAATAATATGATTATTACTCATCAATGATCGATTTTAATAATTATCAATGATACTAAAAATTCATAAGATACCATTATTAATTATGGATAATGATTTTCAATACATGATTATGCCTGCTTTCAATCAATTATTAATATTAATGTCATCAAATAATATTATTAGTTCCTAATACTAATCATTATTGTATTCCCAGCATCACTGGGTATTGATTTAAGTCACATTAATTGCTAATATCATAATATTATTATTAATAGTGATATTACTAATAATTATGATTACAAATGGTTAACCTTTTAAACCAGTATTCATTTTTACTCTCTTTATTGTGATCATTAATATCAATAATTATTATTAATATTAATATAATTATGAATATTAATGATTAATAGACTTGCTCCTGATGTAAACCCGGGAGAGGACGATGTTAATTTCTATATCACAACGGTGTACACCCCACGTGACAGAGTTTCCAACTTCTGCTTGGGAGAGGAGGATATGACAATCAGTTTCACTGGAAGTAGAAACAACGGTGGGACACTGTTCTGAATATTCAGGGAGGAAGAGGCTGATGTGACTCCTAATACAGAGGGGGTTACTCCCTCTGAGGGTGTGCACACTGGGGGTGTACAATCGTCTGAGAAGGAGTTGAAAATTTTCCGATGGGGAGATGATGTTACTCAGAATATGAGAAAGAGGCTGGGGGTCCACAAGGCTCCCAGAAGCCAGGGGGGCGGGCCGGGGGTGGCGGCTGGGAGCCCGATCGCGGGGGGTGCCTGCACCCCCGGCGATGGGGCTCCCCGAAGCCAGGGGGGCGGGCCGGGGGTGGCGGCTGGGAGCCCGATCGCGGGGGGTGCCTGCACCCCCGGCGATGGGGCTCCCCGAAGCCAGGGGGGCGGGCCGGGGGTGGCGGCTGGGAGCCCGATCGCGGGGGGTGCCTGCACCCCCGGCGATGGGGCTCCCCGAAGCCAGGGTGGCGGGCCGGGGGTGGCGGCTGGGAGCCCGATCGCGGGGGGTGCCTGCACCCCCGGCGATGGGGCTCCCCGAAGCCAGGGGGGCGGGCCGGGCGTGGCGGCTGGGAGCCCGATCGCCGGGGGTGCCTGCACCCCCGGCGATGGGGCTCCCAGAAGCCAGGGGGGCGGGCCGGGGGTGGCGGCTGGGAGCCCGATCGCGGGGGGTGCCTGCACCCCCGGCGATGGGGCTCCCAGAAGCCAGGGGGGCCGTCCGGGGGTGGCTCCTGGCAACCTGATCTGGATATTTGGAAGAGTATCACAAGGGGTTTTCCAGTGTCTGTAATTCTGAGATTAATACCTGTCTCTCGGCCTCGGAATATTGAGAAGGATGAAACAGGGTGATTGTCCACCCTGTGCCACATTGCGAGTAATATCAGCCTGTCCCCTCCATGGGTATTAGGAACAATATCCCAGACTGGGTGTACGCCTCCTGCTGTACAGAGTGCAATATCATCCTCTCCCTCCCAGGATAGTAATTACAATATCACTGGGCGGGAGCACACAGCCTGGGAATTATTATCATCCTCTCCAACTCCGTATACTAGGAACTATATCTCAGAAAAACTGTCCCCTCAGTGCCATATTCGGACTAATAGCAAAGGCTTCTTCCGGGAATATTAGGAGCAATATTACCGCGTAGCTATCCATCCATTGCTATAATTGGAGTCATGTGATACTCTACCCCCGTTCATATTAGGATCAGTGTCACGTGGTGAGTGTACACCTACTGCGATATTAAAACTAAAGTCCTGCTTTCCGACCCTGGTTATTAAGAACAGCATCACAAGTAGGTTTACACTTCCTGTGGATGAGGAATAATAATATGATTATTACTCATCAATGATCGATTTTAATAATTATCAATGATACTAAAAATTCATAAGATACCATTATTAATTATGGATAATGATTTTCAATACATGATTATGCCTGCTTTCAATTAATTATTAATATTAATGTCATCAAATAATATTATTAGTTCCTAATACTAATCATTATTGTATTCCCAGCATCACTGGGTATTGATTTAAGTCACATTAATTGCTAATATCATAATATTATTATTAATAGTGATATTATTAATAATTATGATTACAAATGGTTAACCTTTTAAACCAGTATTCATTTTTACTCTCTTTATTGTGATCATTAATATCAATAATTATTATTAATATTAATATAATTATGAATATTAATGATTAATAGACTTGCTCCTGATGTAAACCCGGGAGAGGACATTGTTAATTTCTATATCACAACGGTGTACACCCCACGTGACAGAGTTTCCAACTTCTGCTTGGGAGAGGAGGATATGACAATCAGTTTCACTGGAAGTAGAAACAACGGTGGGACACTGTTCTGAATATTCAGGGAGGAAGAGGCTGATGTGACTCCTAATACAGAGGGGGTTACTCCCTCTGAGGGTGTGCACACTGGGGGTGTACAATCGTCTGAGAAGGAGTTGAAAATTTTCCGATGGGGAGATGATGTTACTCAGAATATGAGAAAGAGGCTGGGGGTCCACAAGGCTCCCAGAAGCCAGGGGGGCGGGCCGGGGGTGGCGGCTGGGAGCCCGATCGCGGGGGGTGCCTGCACCCCCGGCGATGGGGCTCCCAGAAGCCAGGGGGGCGGGCCGGGGGTGGCGGCTGGGAGCCCGATCGCGGGGGGTGCCTGCACCCCCGGCGATGGGGCTCCCAGAAGGCAGGGGGGCGGGCCGGGGGTGGCGGCTGGGAGCCCGATCGCCGGGGGTGCCTGCACCCCCGGCGATGGGGCTCCCAGAAGCCAGGGGGGCGGGCCGGGGGTGGCGGCTGGGAGCCCGATCGCGGGGGGTGCCTGCACCCCCGGCGATGGGGCTCCCCGAAGCCAGGGGGGCGGGCCGGGGGTGGCGGCTGGGAGCCCGATCGCGGGGGGTGCCTGCACCCCCGGCGATGGGGCTCCCAGAAGCCAGGGGGGCCGTCCGGGGGTGGCTCCTGGCAACCTGATCTGGATATTTGGAAGAGTATCACAAGGGGTTTTCCAGTGTCTGTAATTCTGAGATTAATATCTGTCTCTCGGCCTCGGAATATTGAGAAGGATGAAACAGGGTGATTGTCCACCCTGTGCCACATTGCGAGTAATATCAGCCTGTCCCCTCCATGGGTATTAGGAACAATATCCCAGACTGGGTGTACGCCTCCTGCTGTACAGAGTGCAATATCATCCTCTCCCTCCCAGGATAGTAATTACAATATCACTGGGCGGGAGCACACAGCCTGGGAATTATTATCATCCTCTCCAACTCCGTATACTAGGAACTATATCTCAGAAAAACTGTCCCCTCAGTGCCATATTCGGACTAATAGCAAAGGTTTCTTCCGGGAATATTAGGAGCAATATTACCGCGTAGCTATCCATCCATTGCTATAATTGGAGTCATGTGATACTCTACCCCCGTTCATATTAGGATCAGTGTCACGTGGTGAATGTACACCTACTGCGATATTAAAACTAAAGTCCTGCTTTCCGACCCTGGTTATTAAGAACAGCATCACAAGTAGGTTTACACTTCCTGTGGATGAGGAATAATAATATGATTATTACTCATCAATGATCGATTTTAATAATTATCAATGATACTAAAAATTCATAAGATACCATTATTAATTATGGATAATGATTTTCAATACATGATTATGCCTGCTTTCAATCAATTATTAATATTAATGTCATCAAATAATATTATTAGTTCCTAATACTAATCATTATTGTATTCCCAGCATCACTGGGTATTGATTTAAGTCACATTAATTGCTAATATCATAATATTATTATTAATAGTGATATTACTAATAATTATGATTACAAATGGTTAACCTTTTAAACCAGTATTCATTTTTACTCTCTTTATTGTGATCATTAATATCAATAATTATTATTAATATTAATATAATTATGAATATTAATGATTAATAGACTTGCTCCTGATGTAAACCCGGGAGAGGACGATGTTAATTTCTATATCACAACGGTGTACACCCCACGTGACAGAGTTTCCAACTTCTGCTTGGGAGAGGAGGATATGACAATCAGTTTCACTGGAAGTAGAAACAACGGTGGGACACTGTTCTGAATATTCAGGGAGGAAGAGGCTGATGTGACTCCTAATACAGAGGGGGTTACTCCCTCTGAGGGTGTGCACACTGGGGGTGTACAATCGTCTGAGAAGGAGTTGAAAATTTTCCGATGGGGAGATGATGTTACTCAGAATATGAGAAAGAGGCTGGGGGTCCACAAGGCTCCCAGAAGCCAGGGGGGCGGGCCGGGGGTGGCGGCTGGGAGCCCGATCGCGGGGGGTGCCTGCACCGGCGATGGGGCTCCCAGAAGCCAGGGGGGCGGGCCGGGGGTGGCGGCTGGGAGCCCGATCGCGGGGGGTGCCTGCACCCCCGGCGATGGGGCTCCCCGAAGCCAGGGGGGCGTGCCGGGGGTGGCGGCTGGGAGCCCGATCGCGGGGGGTGCCTGCACCCCCGGCGATGGGGCTCCCAGAAGCCAGGGGGGCGGGCCGGGGGTGGCGGCTGGGAGCCCGATCGCGGGGGGTGCCTGCACCCCCGGCGATGGGGCTCCCAGAAGCCAGGGGGGCGGGCCGGGGGTGGCGGCTGGGAGCCCGATCGCGGGGGGTGCCAGCACACCCGGCGATGGGGCTCCCAGAAGCCAGGGGGGCGGGCCGGGTGTGGCGGCTGGGAGCCCGATCGTGGGGGGTGCCTGACCCCCCCGCGATGGTGCTCCCAGAAGCCAGGGGGGCCGTCCGGGGGTGGCTCCTGGCAACCTGATCTGGATATTTGGAAGAGTATCACAAGGGGTTTTCCAGTGTCTGTAATTCTGAGATTAATATCTGTCTCTCGGCCTCGGAATATTGAGAAGGATGAAACAGGGTGAATGTCCACCCTGTGCCACATTGCGAGTAATATCAGCCTGTCCCCTCCATGGGTATTAGGAACAATATCCCAGACTGGGTGTACGCCTCCTGCTGTACAGAGTGCAATATCATCCTCTCCCTCCCAGGATAGTAATTACAATATCACTGGGCGGGAGCACACAGCCTGGGAATTATTATCATCCTCTCCAACTCCGTATACTAGGAACTATATCTCAGAAAAGCTGTCCCCTCAGTGCCATATTCGGACTAATAGCAAAGGCTTCTTCCGGGAATATTAGGAGCAATATTACCGCGTAGCTATCCATCCATTGCTATAATTGGAGTCATGTGATACTCTACCCCCGTTCATATTAGGATCAGTGTCACGTGGTGAGTGTACACCTACTGCGATATTAAAACTAAAGTCCTGCTTTCCGACCCTGGTTATTAAGAACAGCATCACAAGTAGGTTTACACTTCCTGTGGATGAGGAATAATAATATGATTATTACTCATCAATGATCGATTTTAATAATTATCAATGATACTAAAAATTCATAAGATACCATTATTAATTATGGATAATGATTTTCAATACATGATTATGCCTGCTTTCAATTAATTATTAATATTAATGTCATCAAATAATATTATTAGTTCCTAATACTAATCATTATTGTATTCCCAGCATCACTGGGTATTGATTTAAGTCACATTAATTGCTAATATCATAATATTATTATTAATAGTGATATTATTAATAATTATGATTACAAATGGTTAACCTTTTAAACCAGTATTCATTTTTACTCTCTTTATTGTGATCATTAATATCAATAATTATTATTAATATTAATATAATTATGAATATTAATGATTAATAGACTTGCTCCTGATGTAAACCCGGGAGAGGACATTGTTAATTTCTATATCACAACGGTGTACACCCCACGTGACAGAGTTTCCAACTTCTGCTTGGGAGAGGAGGATATGACAATCAGTTTCACTGGAAGTAGAAACAACGGTGGGACACTGTTCTGAATATTCAGGGAGGAAGAGGCTGATGTGACTCCTAATACAGAGGGGGTTACTCCCTCTGAGGGTGTGCACACTGGGGGTGTACAATCGTCTGAGAAGGAGTTGAAAATTTTCCGATGGGGAGATGATGTTACTCAGAATATGAGAAAGAGGCTGGGGGTCCACAAGGCTCCCAGAAGCCAGGGGGGCGGGCCGGGGGTGGCGGCTGGGAGCCCGATCGCGGGGGGTGCCTGCACCCCCGGCGATGGGGCTCCCAGAAGCCAGGGGGGCGGGCCGGGGGTGGCGGCTGGGAGCCCGATCGCGGGGGGTGCCTGCACCCCCGGCGATGGGGCTCCCAGAAGGCAGGGGGGCGGGCCGGGGGTGGCGGCTGGGAGCCCGATCGCGGGGGGTGCCTGCACCCCCGGCGATGGGGCTCCCAGAAGCCAGGGGGGCGGGCCGGGGGTGGCGGCTGGGAGCCCGATCGCGGGGGGTGCCTGCACCCCCGGCGATGGGGCTCCCAGAAGCCAGGGGGGCGGGCCGGGGGTGGCGGCTGGGAGCCCGATCGCGGGGGGTGCCTGCACCCCCGGCGATGGGGCTCCCCGAAGCCAGGGGGGCGGGCCGGGGGTGGCGGCTGGGAGCCCGATGGCGGGGGGTGCCTGCACCCCCGGCGATGGGGCTCCCCGAAGCCAGGGGGGCGGGCCGGGGGTGGCGGCTGGGAGCCCGATCGCGGGGGGTGCCTGCACCCCCGGCGATGGGGCTCCCAGAAGCCAGGGGGGCGGGCCGGGGGTGGCGGCTGGGAGCCCGATCGCGGGGGGTGCCTGCACCCCCGGCGATGGGGCTCCCAGAAGCCAGGGGGGCGGGCCGGGGGTGGCGGCTGGGAGCCCGATCGCGGGGGGTGCCTGCACCCCCGGCGATGGGGCTCCCAGAAGCCAGGGGGGCGGGCCGGGGGTGGCGGCTGGGAGCCCGATCGCGGGGGGTGCCTGCACCCCCGGCGATGGGGCTCCCAGAAGCCAGGGGGGCGGGCCGGGGGTGGCGGCTGGGAGCCCGATCGCGGGGGGTGCCTGCACCCCCGGCGATGGGGCTCCCAGAAGCCAGGGGGGCGGGCCGGGGGTGGCGGCTGGGAGCCCGATCGCGGGGGGTGCCTGCACCCCCGGCGATGGGGCTCCCAGAAGCCAGGGGGGCGGGCCGGGGGTGGCGGCTGGGAGCCCGATCGCGGGGGGTGCCTGCACCCCCGGCGATGGGGCTCCCAGAAGCCAGGGGGGCGGGCCGGGGGTGGCGGCTGGGAGCCCGATCGCGGGGGGTGCCTGCACCCCCGGCGATGGGGCTCCCAGAAGGCAGGGGGGCGGGCCGGGGGTGGCGGCTGGGAGCCCGATCGCGGGGGGTGCCTGCACCCCCGGCGATGGGGCTCCCAGAAGCCAGGGGGGCGGGCCGGGGGTGGCGGCTGGGAGCCCGATCGCGGGGGGTGCCTGCACCCCCGGCGATGGGGCTCCCAGAAGCCAGGGGGGCGGGCCGGGGGGTGGCGGCTGGGAGCCCGATCGCGGGGGGTGCCTGCACCCCCGGCGATGGGGCTCCCAGAAGCCAGGGGGGCGGGCCGGGGGTGGCTGCTGGGAGCCCGATCGCCGGGGGTGCCTGCACCCCCGGCGATGGGGCTCCCAGAAGCCAGGGGGGCGGGCCGGGGGTGGCGGCTGGGAGCCCGATCGCCGGGGGTGCCTGCACCCCCGGCGATGGGGCTCCCAGAAGCCAGGGGGGCGGGCCGGGGGTGGCGGCTGGGAGCCCGATCGCGGGGGGTGCCTGCACCCCCGGCGATGGGGCTCCCAGAAGCCAGGGGGGCCGTCCGGGGGTGGCTCCTGGCAACCTGATCTGGATATTTGGAAGAGTATCACAAGGGGTTTTCCAGTGTCTGTAATTCTGAGATTAATATCTGTCTCTCGGCCTCGGAATATTGAGAAGGATGAAACAGGGTGATTGTCCACCCTGTGCCACATTGCGAGTAATATCAGCCTGTCCCCTCCATGGGTATTAGGAACAATATCCCAGACTGGGTGTACGCCTCCTGCTGTACAGAGTGCAATATCATCCTCTCCCTCCCAGGATAGTAATTACAATATCACTGGGCGGGAGCACACAGCCTGGGAATTATTATCATCCTCTCCAACTCCGTATACTAGGAACTATATCTCAGAAAAACTGTCCCCTCAGTGCCATATTCGGACTAATAGCAAAGGCTTCTTCCGGGAATATTAGGAGCAATATTACCGCGTAGCTATCCATCCATTGCTATAATTGGAGTCATGTGATACTCTACCCCCGTTCATATTAGGATCAGTGTCACGTGGTGAATGTACACCTACTGCGATATTAAAACTAAAGTCCTGCTTTCCGACCCTGGTTATTAAGAACAGCATCACAAGTAGGTTTACACTTCCTGTGGATGAGGAATAATAATATGATTATTACTCATCAATGATCGATTTTAATAATTATCAATGATACTAAAAATTCATAAGATACCATTATTAATTATGGATAATGATTTTCAATACATGATTATGCCTGCTTTCAATCAATTATTAATATTAATGTCATCAAATAATATTATTAGTTCCTAATACTAATCATTATTGTATTCCCAGCATCACTGGGTATTGATTTAAGTCACATTAATTGCTAATATCATAATATTATTATTAATAGTGATATTACTAATAATTATGATTACAAATGGTTAACCTTTTAAACCAGTATTCATTTTTACTCTCTTTATTGTGATCATTAATATCAATAATTATTATTAATATTAATATAATTATGAATATTAATGATTAATAGACTTGCTCCTGATGTAAACCCGGGAGAGGACGATGTTAATTTCTATATCACAACGGTGTACACCCCACGTGACAGAGTTTCCAACTTCTGCTTGGGAGAGGAGGATATGACAATCAGTTTCACTGGAAGTAGAAACAACGGTGGGACACTGTTCTGAATATTCAGGGAGGAAGAGGCTGATGTGACTCCTAATACAGAGGGGGTTACTCCCTCTGAGGGTGTGCACACTGGGGGTGTACAATCGTCTGAGAAGGAGTTGAAAATTTTCCGATGGGGAGATGATGTTACTCAGAATATGAGAAAGAGGCTGGGGGTCCACAAGGCTCCCAGAAGCCAGGGGGGCGGGCCGGGGGTGGCGGCTGGGAGCCCGATCGCGGGGGGTGCCTGCACCCCCGGCGATGGGGCTCCCCGAAGCCAGGGGGGCGGGCCGGGGGTGGCGGCTGGGAGCCCGATCGCGGGGGGTGCCTGCACCCCCGGCGATGGGGCTCCCCGAAGCCAGGGGGGCGGGCCGGGGGTGGCGGCTGGGAGCCCGATCGCGGGGGGTGCCTGCACCCCCGGCGATGGGGCTCCCCGAAGCCAGGGTGGCGGGCCGGGGGTGGCGGCTGGGAGCCCGATCGCGGGGGGTGCCTGCACCCCCGGCGATGGGGCTCCCCGAAGCCAGGGGGGCGGGCCGGGCGTGGCGGCTGGGAGCCCGATCGCCGGGGGTGCCTGCACCCCCGGCGATGGGGCTCCCAGGAGCCAGGGGGGCGGGCCGGGGGTGGCGGCTGGGAGCCCGATCGCGGGGGGTGCCTGCACCCCCGGCGATGGGGCTCCCAGAAGCCAGGGGGGCCGTCCGGGGGTGGCTCCTGGCAACCTGATCTGGATATTTGGAAGAGTATCACAAGGGGTTTTCCAGTGTCTGTAATTCTGAGATTAATACCTGTCTCTCGGCCTCGGAATATTGAGAAGGATGAAACAGGGTGATTGTCCACCCTGTGCCACATTGCGAGTAATATCAGCCTGTCCCCTCCATGGGTATTAGGAACAATATCCCAGACTGGGTGTACGCCTCCTGCTGTACAGAGTGCAATATCATCCTCTCCCTCCCAGGATAGTAATTACAATATCACTGGGCGGGAGCACACAGCCTGGGAATTATTATCATCCTCTCCAACTCCGTATACTAGGAACTATATCTCAGAAAAACTGTCCCCTCAGTGCCATATTCGGACTAATAGCAAAGGCTTCTTCCGGGAATATTAGGAGCAATATTACCGCGTAGCTATCCATCCATTGCTATAATTGGAGTCATGTGATACTCTACCCCCGTTCATATTAGGATCAGTGTCACGTGGTGAGTGTACACCTACTGCGATATTAAAACTAAAGTCCTGCTTTCCGACCCTGGTTATTAAGAACAGCATCACAAGTAGGTTTACACTTCCTGTGGATGAGGAATAATAATATGATTATTACTCATCAATGATCGATTTTAATAATTATCAATGATACTAAAAATTCATAAGATACCATTATTAATTATGGATAATGATTTTCAATACATGATTATGCCTGCTTTCAATTAATTATTAATATTAATGTCATCAAATAATATTATTAGTTCCTAATACTAATCATTATTGTATTCCCAGCATCACTGGGTATTGATTTAAGTCACATTAATTGCTAATATCATAATATTATTATTAATAGTGATATTATTAATAATTATGATTACAAATGGTTAACCTTTTAAACCAGTATTCATTTTTACTCTCTTTATTGTGATCATTAATATCAATAATTATTATTAATATTAATATAATTATGAATATTAATGATTAATAGACTTGCTCCTGATGTAAACCCGGGAGAGGACATTGTTAATTTCTATATCACAACGGTGTACACCCCACGTGACAGAGTTTCCAACTTCTGCTTGGGAGAGGAGGATATGACAATCAGTTTCACTGGAAGTAGAAACAACGGTGGGACACTGTTCTGAATATTCAGGGAGGAAGAGGCTGATGTGACTCCTAATACAGAGGGGGTTACTCCCTCTGAGGGTGTGCACACTGGGGGTGTACAATCGTCTGAGAAGGAGTTGAAAATTTTCCGATGGGGAGATGATGTTACTCAGAATATGAGAAAGAGGCTGGGGGTCCACAAGGCTCCCAGAAGCCAGGGGGGCGGGCCGGGGGTGGCGGCTGGGAGCCCGATCGCGGGGGGGTGCCTGCACCCCCGGCGATGGGGCTCCCAGAAGCCAGGGGGGCGGGCCGGGGGTGGCGGCTGGGAGCCCGATCGCGGGGGGTGCCTGCACCCCCGGCGATGGGGCTCCCAGAAGGCAGGGGGGCGGGCCGGGGGTGGCGGCTGGGAGCCCGATCGCGGGGGGTGCCTGCACCCCCGGCGATGGGGCTCCCAGAAGCCAGGGGGGCGGGCCGGGGGTGGCGGCTGGGAGCCCGATCGCGGGGGGTGCCTGCACCCCCGGCGATGGGGCTCCCAGAAGCCAGGGGGGCGGGCCGGGGGTGGCGGCTGGGAGCCCGATCGCGGGGGGTGCCTGCACCCCCGGCGATGGGGCTCCCAGAAGCCAGGGGGGCCGTCCGGGGGTGGCTCCTGGCAACCTGATCTGGATATTTGGAAGAGTATCACAAGGGGTTTTCCAGTGTCTGTAATTCTGAGATTAATATCTGTCTCTCGGCCTTGGAATATTGAGAAGGATGAAACAGGGTGAATGTCCACCCTGTGCCACATTGCGAGTAATATCAGCCTGTCCCCTCCATGGGTATTAGGAACAATATCCCAGACTGGGTGTACGCCTCCTGCTGTACAGAGTGCAATATCATCCTCTCCCTCCCAGGATAGTAATTACAATATCACTGGGCGGGAGCACACAGCCTGGGAATTATTATCATCCTCTCCAACTCCGTATACTAGGAACTATATCTCAGAAAAACTGTCCCCTCAGTGCCATATTCGGACTAATAGCAAAGGCTTCTTCCGGGAATATTAGGAGCAATATTACCGCGTAGCTATCCATCCATTGCTATAATTGGAGTCATGTGATACTCTACCCCCGTTCATATTAGGATCAGTGTCACGTGGTGAGTGTACACCTACTGCGATATTAAAACTAAAGTCCTGCTTTCCGACCCTGGTTATTAAGAACAGCATCACAAGTAGGTTTACACTTCCTGTGGAATGAGGAATAATAATATGATTATTACTCATCAATGATCGATTTTAATAATTATCAATGATACTAAAAATTCATAAGATACCATTATTAATTATGGATAATGATTTTCAATACATGATTATGCCTGCTTTCAATTAATTATTAATATTAATGTCATCAAATAATATTATTAGTTCCTAATACTAATCATTATTGTATTCCCAGCATCACTGGGTATTGATTTAAGTCACATTAATTGCTAATATCATAATATTATTATTAATAGTGATATTACTAATAATTATGATTACAAATGGTTAACCTTTTAAACCAGTATTCATTTTTACTCTCTTTATTGTGATCATTAATATCAATAATTATTATTAATATTAATATAATTATGAATATTAATGATTAATAGACTTGCTCCTGATGTAAACCCGGGAGAGGACGATGTTAATTTCTATATCACAACGGTGTACACCCCACGTGACAGAGTTTCCAACTTCTGCTTGGGAGAGGAGGATATGACAATCAGTTTCACTGGAAGTAGAAACAACGGTGGGACACTGTTCTGAATATTCAGGGAGGAAGAGGCTGATGTGACTCCTAATACAGAGGGGGTTACTCCCTCTGAGGGTGTGCACACTGGGGGTGTACAATCGTCTGAGAAGGAGTTGAAAATTTTCCGATGGGGAGATGATGTTACTCAGAATATGAGAAAGAGGCTGGGGGTCCACAAGGCTCCCAGAAGCCAGGGGGGCGGGCCGGGGGTGGCGGCTGGGAGCCCGATCGCGGGGGGTGCCTGCACCCCCGGCGATGGGGCTCCCAGAAGCCAGGGGGGCGGGCCGGGGGTGGCGGCTGGGAGCCCGATCGCGGGGGGTGCCTGCACCCCCGGCGATGGGGCTCCCAGAAGCCAGGGGGGCGGGCCGGGGGTGGCGGCTGGGAGCCCGATCGCGGGGGGTGCCTGCACCCCCGGCGATGGGGCTCCCAGAAGCCAGGGG
>NW_027257812.1:0-24566 GCF_043159975.1 Macaca nemestrina
TGCAGAGCCTGCTGCATGCCTGGGAGAGGGGTCAGCTCTTGGGACTCTGGAATCTTGACAAGGCTGATCTCTGGTGGCCAATGCAGACCACTGTACCTTCTCTACCCCCCTGAGGCCAGGGAGAAGCCTGTGGGGCTCAGGCCTCAGCCTCAGGACCAAAGTGAGACTTGGGGAAGAAGACCTGCCCATTCTGGAGCAGACTGTGAGAGAGCCTGGGCAGCTCAAATGCAGAGACAGTTCCTGGGCCTCTTCTGCTCCAAGCTGTTCCAGGAGAAAAGGCCAACCCCACAGTGTCAGGGCTGAAGGCTGGACCCTCCCCAGAAACTTCCAGACAAGGATGGGTGGGGAGTGTGGAGAGAGAGAACCCTTGCCAGGATGAGAAGGGGACATCTAGCCTGGGGATCCCTTCACTGGCACCTCCTGACCGGCTCCCCATGTGGCAAGGAGCATCCACCCTTGCAGATAAGCTCTGGCCCATGGGCCTGGGCCTGAGCATATGGCAGAGCCAGCCCTGGGGGGAAACTGCAGGCCCTTGGGCTCTCCTGTGAGGTCCCTCTGTGGACTGTCCTTCTGGAGTCCTCCGGAGCAGGGGAGGGTCAGTGGAGAGGGGCTGCATGGTTGGGGAGGGTAGGCCAGGCTGCACCTGGCCTGGCTGATCACCCTCTCCTCACTTCCAGGGTCTCAGGTGGCCAAGGCAGCAACAGGTAAGCACCCAAGGCCCTGGGGTGGGAGGGACAGGAGCCGGCTGGACTGAAACAGGGACACTCACACCGAGAGGGAATTTGGAACGCAAAGGGCACTGGAGAATTCCAGAGGAGGGGAAAGTGGGGGCTGCGTGGAACTGGAGCCCAGAAAGGAGAGGAGGAGGAAGGTCCACATGGGAGCAGGATGGCCAGCACAGAGCATTGAGGCGCAGCGCAGGACAAGGGTGGCGGGGTCTGAGGATCACCCTGAAAAGTGACCGGCCCCCTCTGGGTGGCTCCCTTGCAGAGGGCATGACACCCGTTCCATCCTTCCAGGTGCCTGTTTGGGTCAGGCCCTAGGACAAGACCCTTCCCGGGTTATCTCAGTGTCTCTGTGGCCCCCACGAGGCAGCTGTTAGGTTGCCCTTCCCCGCATGGAGAGCCAGACTCAGGGGGCAACTAGGGAGGGTCTGCCTGTATCCCAGGCTGCCCAGAAGCTCAGGCCTCGCACTTCCCCAAGGTCTTCGGGCAGGTCAGGGGCAGGAGGGCCGAGGACTGGAGTGTGAGGCTGAGGGCTGAGCCTCGGCCATGGAACCAGCCCCAGTGAGCGCCCCCACCCACACCCCATGCTCCCCCAGCCTGTGGGCACACCAGGATGCTGAACCGAATGGTGGGCGGGCAGGACGCGCAGGAGGGCGAGTGGCCCTGGCAAGTCAGCATCCAGCGCAACGGAAGCCACTTCTGCGGGGGCAGCCTCATCGCGGAGCGGTGGGTCCTGACGGCCGCGCACTGCTTCCCCAAGTGAGTCCGCCCGCCCCTGCCCCCGCCCGCAGCGCTGACAGCGCCCCGCGCGCGGCCGGTTCAGCACCCGCCGCGGACAGCGCCCGCCGCGCCAAGTCCTGCGGGTGACCTCCCTGGGGGCTCCTGGTCCAGCCCCGCCTCCTTTCCAGCCAGATGCTTCCCTTAGGTCCAACCCCAGGGCTAACTTCCAACTGCAACCGCTGCTCCCGCCCGCGGGAGGCGCCTCGCACGGCCTCCAACCCCCTCCATCCCCTCCACCCACTCCCTGTGGGTCCCTGCGGAAGCCGCCGGCAGGTTCTGCACACCGGCCTGTCCTGTCCTTTCCCCATCCCGCATACACCTCAGCTCCACGACACTCTTCCCAGGAGGAACTCTGCTCACAAAGCCCAAGGACCAGACAGAATGGCCCTTCCTCCCCTCACCCACATGAGCCACCCCAGAAAGCCCTGAGCAGAGGCCAGGCCACCCAGCCCTCTGCCGTGTATGAACCACCTGGCCCCACACCTTCTGTGTGTCTCAAGTTCCTCACCTCACACCTCACCACCACAGCTCTAATTATTTTAAACCCCACATCTTTTTCTTTTTTTCTTTTTCCTTCTTGATCTTTAAAAGAGTATCATGACAAAAAACCCACATCTTAAATTCAGATACTCATGGCCAGGCACGGTGGCTCATGCCCATAATCCCAGCACTTTGGGAGGCCAAGGCGGGCAGATTAGTTGAACCCAGGAGTTCAAGACCAGCCTGGGCAACATAGCAAGACCCTATCTGTACTACTTAAAAAAAAAAAATACCCAGGTGCAGTGGTGCCTGTGGTCCCAAGTACTCAGGAAGCTGAGGTGGGAGGATGGCTTGAACCCAGGGGTTGGAGGCTGCAATGAGCGACAATTGTGTCACTGCTCTGCAGCCTGGGTGACAGAATGAGAACTCTGTCTCTAAGGGGAAAAAAAAAATCAGAAACTTGGGCTGAGAGAGGGCAGGTCACCTGCCAGAGGCCCACAGGTGGTGCTGGCCCTGCTGCACCTGGAGGGTAGTTCTCTCCCAGCCAGCCTTTCGGGTAGGCACTGTGGCTGTCCCCATAGCACAGATGCGAAAGCTGCGTCACAGAGAACTTGTTAGGTGACTTCCCCAAGGTCACACAGCGGCCAGGGGTGGAGGTGGAAATCTGAGGAGGGCGGTCTGGCTTCAATGTAAACATGCATCACTGCTACACCTGGCTGTCCTAGAGATGGCTCTCAAAGACAGCATGCAGAGAGAGGTGTGGGGCACGATGGTGGCCAGAGAAGGAGCCCCAGCCCCTCCTGGGCCTGTCCCCACATGAGGGGCAGCCTCACACGGCCTCTCTGCTTCTCCCGCCAGCACCTCTGAGATGTCCCTGTACCAGGTCCTGCTGGGGGCAAGGCAGCTAGTGCAGCCAGGGCCGCACGCTGTGTATGCCCGGGTGAGGCGGGTGGAGAGCAACCCCCTGTACGAGGGCATGGCCTCCAGTGCCGACGTGGCCCTCGTGGAGCTGGAGGAACCAGTGTCCTTCACCAATTACATCCTCCCCGTGCGCCTGCCCGACCCCTCGGTGATCTTTGAGACGGGCATGAACTGCTGGGTCACTGGCTGGGGCAGCTCCAGTGAACAAGGTAAGGAAACACGGCTAGGAAATAATGAGGGATGTGCCTCAAGAAGGCCCAGGGCGGCTTGGGGGCCACTCTGAACCCACAGTCTTCCTGTTGCTGTATTAATACACACACCCGGTCTCTGTTCACATAGGTGGGGCTGAGGGGAGCAGCAGCAGACCCAGAAGGAAGAGGGGGTGAAGGGAGACGGGGACAGAAAGGGCCCAGCCTGCTGCCTGGAAGGAGGGAGGATGTCTGCCCCACAGTGCCCTAGGCCAGAGATAGTCTAAACATGAGGAAAGGGCAGGCAGGAAGGAGTGGTGGTTCCCGAGGCCGTGGGTTCTTGATGAGGAAGTCTGTTGAGCCCCGGGCCGTTCTGACCCTCCCCAGACCGCCTGCCCAACCCGCGGATCCTGCAGAAACTCGCTGTGCCCATCATTGACACGCCCAAGTGCAACCTGCTCTACAGCAAAGACGCCGAATTTGGCTATCAACCTAAAACCATCAAGAATGACATGCTGTGCGCCGGCTTTGAGGAGGGCAAGAAGGACGCCTGAAAGGTGGGAGCAATGTGGTGTCCACGGGGACTCATTCCCCGCCTCCGGGCCCAGGGCAGGGTGGGATCATGCCCTGCTCCATGGGCTGTGCATTCCACCAGCTGAGCAGCTTGCTTCGAAAAAGCAGATTCCGGGCTGGGCGCGGTGGCTCATGCCTGTAATCCCAGCACTTTGGGAGGCTGCAGCAGGCGGATCACGAGGTCAGGAGATCAAGACCATCCTGGCTAACACGGTGAAACCGTCTCTACTAAAAATACAAAAAATTAGCCAGGCGTGGTGGTGGGTGCCTGTACTCCCAGCTACTTGGGAGGCTGAGGCAGGAGAATGGCGTGAACCCGGGAGGCGGAGCTTGCAGTGAGCCGAGATCACGCCACTGCACTCCAGCCTGGGAGACACAGCGAGACTCCGTCTCAAAAAATAAATAAATAAATAAATAAATAAATAAATAAATAAATAAATAAATTTTATAAGCCTACAATTAAATACATTATATTTAAAAAAAAAAAAGGTAGAGGCCGGCGCGGTGGCTCACGCCTGCAATCCTAGCACTTTGGGAAGCTGAGGCTGGTGGATCACCTGAGGTCAGGAGTTCAAGACCAATCTGGGCAACACGGTGAAACCCCGTCTCTACTAAAAAAATGCAAAAAAATTAGCTGGGCATGGTGGCGGGCGCCTGTAGTCCCAGCTACTCGGGAGGCTGAGGCAGGAGAATGGCGTGAACCGGGAGGCAGAGCCTGCAATGAGCCAAGATCATGCCACTGCACTCCAGCCTGGGCAACAGAGCAAGACTCCATCTCAACAAAAAACAAAAAACAAAAAACGAACATACTATAACTTAAAGAAACAAAACAAAACAAAACAAACAAAAAAAACCACCAGGCGTGGTGACTCATGCCTGTAATCCCAGCACTTTTGGAGGCCGAGGCGGTGGATCGCCTGGGGTCAGGAGTTCAAGACCAGCCTGAACAACACGGTGAAACCCTGTCTCTACTAAAAATACAAAAATTAGCCAGGCATGGTGGCGGGCCCCTGTAGTCCCAGCTACTTGGGAGGCTGAGGCAGGAGAATGATGTAAACCCAGGAGGCAGAACTTGCAGTGAGCTGAGATCCGGCCACTGCACTCCAACCTGGGCGACAGAGTGAGACTCCGTCTCAAAAAAAAAAAAAAAAAAAAAAGAATGGACTTGAATATTAATAACTGAGGGCCGCTGGCCAGGTGCAGTGGCTCATGCCTGTAATCTCACTTTGAGAGGCCAATGCAGGCAGATTACATGAAGTTAGGAGTTTGAGACCAGCCTGGGAAATATGGTGAAACCCTGGCTCTACTAAAATTACAAAAATTAGCTAGGTGTAGTGGTGGGCACCTGTAATCCCAGGTACTCAGGAGGCTGAGGCAGGAGAATTGTTTGACCCTGGGAGACAGAGGATGGAGTGAGCCAAGATCACACCACTGCACTCCAGCCTGAGTGAGAGAGCAAGACTGTGTCTCCAAAATTAATAATAATAATAATAATTAAGGGCATTTTTAGAAGTTGGATTATCTTCAATATTTAGTCATTAATTTTCTCTTAAAAATTTGGGAAACATTTTGCCTATTCCTCAAAAAATTAAATGAAGAATTCCCATTTGATCCAGCAATTCCACTTCTGGGTATATTCACAAAAGAATTGAAAGCAGTGTCTAAAACAGATATCTGTACACCCAAGTTCAAGCATCATTATTCACAAAAGCCAAAAGGTGGAAACAGGCTGGGCACGGTGGCTCACGCCTATAATCCCAGCACTTTGGGAGGCTGAGGCGGGTGGATCACCTGAGGTCGGGAGTCCGAGACCAGCCTGGCCAATATGGCGAAACTCTGTCTCTACTAAAAATACAAAAATTAACTGGCCGTGGTGGCATGTGCCTGCAATCCCAGCTACTAGGGGGGCTGAGACAGGAGGAACGCTTGAACCTGGGAGGCAGAGGTTGCAGTGAGCCGAGATTGTGCCACTGCACTCCAGCCTGGGCAACAGAGTGAGATTCTGTCTCAAAAACAAACAAACAAACAAACAAAAAACCATAAAAATCTTTCTGGATTTTAACGCCCTCTTCATTTGTTGGGTGGTTGCTGTGAGGAAGGGGCCTGTTCTCAGCCTTGGGTCCGTGGGCTCCAGGCACAGGGACATGGAGGCGAGTCTGGGTTCCTGATTCTCTAATCGCCGGCGTGGCTGTGCCTTGTTCCTCAAGAGCCCAGCTTTCCCTGTCGTCCTCTTGACTTTTGTCACTTGCTTGAATTTTTTTTTTTTTTTTGAGAGGAGTCTCGCTGTGTGGCCCAGGCTGGAGTGCAGTGGCCCGATCTCGGCTCACTGCAGGCTCCACCTCCCGGGTTCACGCCATTCTCCCGCCTCAGCCTCCGAGTAGCTGGGACTACAGGCGCCCGCCACCACGCCCGGCTAGGTTTTTTTTTTTTTTTTGTATTTTTAGTAGAGACGGGGTTTCACCGTGTTAGCCAGGATGGTCTCGATCTCCTGACCTCGTGATCCACCCACCTCGGCCTCCCAAAGTGCTGGGATTACAGGCTTGAGCCACCGTGCCCGGCCAACTTGCTTGAATTTAAGGCGGAGCCACCCTTAGAAGAATGGGCTTAAAAGGAGGGTTAGGGAGCAGACACCAAGGAACACAGAGAAAGGTGCCAAGAGGAAGTAGTTACCTGAGAGGCTCTAAGACTGCCTCTGAGAGCCCACCAGTGACCCGACCATCGGGTGCTGGAGAAATGTGGTCACCCAGACACTTTGAAACACTTTCTGTGGTTTATAATAATAATAATTATTATTATTAATTTTTTTTTTTTTGAGACGTGGTCTCACTGTCTCCCAGGCTGGAGTGCAGTGGTGTAATCTTGTGTCCCTACCATCTCCGCCTCCCGGGTTCAAGTGATTCTCCTGCCTCAGTCTCCTGAGTAGCTAGGATCACAGGCGCCCACCACCATGTCCGGCTAATTTTGTATTTTAGTAGAGATGGGGTATTTTGTCTTTCACCATGTTGGCCAGGCTGGTCTCGAACTCCTGACCTCAGGTGATCCGTCTGCCTTGGCCTCCCAAAGTGTTGGGATTACAGGTGTGAGCCACTGCACCTGGCCCATCGCGGTTTATAATTAGAGATTATCTGCTAAATGATGTCCTGTCCTCTCCCTCACACTGTGAGGTGAGGTCTGTTTGAGTCACGTCTGTATTCCCCAAACCTGGGACGGTATTGGGCTCAAATCCGTTCAGAAATGATTGACTGAATGAATGAATAAATGAATGAATACGTTTGGAGTCTCCTCTTCCCACTCCGCCCTCCCTCGTTCCCTCGTTCCCTCCAGCCCCCCAGGGACTGCCCAGCCCGCCTCCCACCCCCGACCCGGGAACTCCAGGGACTAGAGCGGGAGGGGCGGGGAGGGTGGGAGGGGCGGGGAGGGTGGGAGGGGGCGGTGGAGGCGGAGAGGTGGGAGGGCAGGGCTAGGGAGGGCTGCTCAGGGAGCCGGAGCCGCGACCAGGAGGCTGGGAGAGCCCCGCCCGCGCCCCGGACGTCTGCGCCGCGCCCCGCGCCCACCAGAGGGCAGCACCACGACGCGCGCGGACAAGGCTGAGGCGGGAACGCCCTCACCCCCTAGCCCCGCCCGGAGCCGCCCGGGCCCCGCCCCGCCCACGAGTACACCCCCGGCGCCGGCGGGGAAACTGAGGCCCGGCGCCCCCGACCCCGCGGCCCGGCCCCACTCTGGCTCTGACGTCAGCTCCGTGCCCCAAATAACTTCCTCCCCGAGTCTCTTACGCCGCGGCGCCGCGCCCACAGCCAGGCGGCAACACCGAGACTGTCACCACGGCCCGGCCTTCCCGGAGCCGCTTCCGCCCCGCCTGGTGCCGGGAAGCACCCGTCCCACCCGAGGGACGGCAGCCGGAGCCAGTGTCGGCCACCTGGGCCGGGCTGACGCGCGCCTGGGGGACTTCTGGGGCCTGGTGTCCCGGGAGGAGGGTCGCTGGGGCCAACCCCGGAGCCCGCCCCATGTCCCATCGCCTCCCCTGCCCTCGGCCCCACAAACACCCCTGTCCCTGACTTTCCCACCAGCGCTGCCTAGCCCCACTGTGTTCCGTCGGCGCTCAATAAAATACTGAATGAGGCCGGGCGCGGTGGCTCATCCCTGTAATCCCAGCACTTTGGAAGGCTGAGGACCGATCACGATGTCAGGAGATCGCGACCAGCCTGGCCAACATGGTGAAACCCCGTCTCTACTAAAATACAAAAAATTAGCCGGGCATGTTGGCGGGTGACTTTAGTCCCAGCTACTCTGGAAGCTGAGGCAAGAGAATGGCTTGAACCCGGGAGGCGGAGCTTGCAGTGAACCGAGATTGCGCTCCAGCCTGGGCGACAGAGCAAGACTCCGCCTCAAAAAATTAAAAAAATAAATAAAATAATAATAATGAATGAAGCTGGACGGACTTCGCGTGCACCGCGGTCAGCTTGGGGTGTGCTGGGTGTTCAGGGTCCAGGAACCAAGGCCAACGGCACCCCGCGCCGCGCTGACTTGAGGGGTCTGCCCGGGGGTCTCAGGGTTCAGGGCCAGGTCACAGAGGAGTCGGCTCTGGGCGCTTCCTTCCTGAGGAGAGGAGCTGGACAGGCCGGGCCATCGGGTTGGGCAGCATAGCCGGGCCTGTGCTCATCTCCAGCATAAAACTGCATTTCATGGAGCCTGCACCTCGCTCCTGCTTCAACACTTCTGCCACCGCCGACCCCAGCCCTGTGCCCCAGCCAGGCCTGAGGACATGAGGCGTCCCGCTGCGGTGCCGCTCCTGCTGCTGCTGTGTTTTGGTGAGTGACAAAGGTGCAGGGTCGGGGAGCTGCAGTCGCCCAACAGGCCCCGCTGCACTGCCTGAGGCTTCAGCTCAGCCCCCTACTCCCTGGGACAGGCCAGGGCTGTGGGACAGGCCATCCCTCCTGCCCCTGAGCAGGTGGGAAGGCTCTAGATGTGTCAACTGGGGAGCCCAAAGTGGGGAGGGCAGGGTGGGAGGTGTGCACACAGGCCGCAGAGGACCCCACTGCCATAACTGGGCAAGGCCTCCTCCCATGCCTCTCCGTGGGCTCTGGTGTGCCAGTTCTGGCCAGGCTCCCTGCTTCCTGCCACTTCATTCTCTCCAGCCTCTCCCCCCATTCTCTAGGTGAGGACAGAAGCCTCGTATGTGCAGGATGTGAACTCAGGCTCCAAGTGCCTGGACCATCATTCTTGGGGTGGGAGGGTGGCCGAGCCAGGGCTGCTGCCTGTGCCTGGAAGCCCCAGCAGGCTGGCTGCGGGCTCAATAGAGAGCTGGGGGCAGGGGGTGCAGGTGGCAGAGGGCCCTATCCCCTGCTGACAGAGGAACTGGCAATGCGCCACTGTGCCGTCTCCCAGTCCTGGGTCAGGGATAGCAGGTGCCAACCAGGGGGCCCCACCTGCCAGGTCCTCCCTGCAGGTCAGGACACTCTCTGTCAGGGAAACCCTCTCACATTCCTGGGCTAGCCTGGCCAGCCCGGCAGCCACCACACTTCCCTGTCCTCAAGTCACCTCCCGGGGCTGGGTCGGGTCATCCCAGGCTGCAGCTTAGCCAGGACTCCTGGCTTCCTAGTTCTCCTGGGCAGGAGGGCACCAGAGTGGCCCCTCTGGCCCGGCCTCCCCCACCCCATCCCCCCCAGCCTCCCAGCACAAGGATGATGGTGCCTTCTGAGCGAGCCATCTGCACAGAAGGTGGAAGGCAGTGACTGCCCCTGAGCGGGGTGAGGAACCAAGGTCATTGCCAAAACTCTTGGGCAATGAGTTTAGCAGTTGGTTCACCAACAGCTATGACCAGAGGCTGGACTCCTGGATGCGTCCTCACCCCCAGCCCCAGGGTGGCACCCCCACCAGGTCTTTGGCTGGCACCCACTAGAGTCCTAGGCTTCACCATCCCCACCAGCTACCAGCGAATCACAGGCCCAGGCCCCAAACAATGCTCCCGACATCCCCGGCACCCCTGTCTGTTGCTTCCAGCCCCCACAAGGCGCCCACCCTGGAGGGCTCAGCTCTCCACATCACCCATTTCCGATCAGCCCCCACAGCCACACTTGTGTCTCTCCACACATTTCCTGAGCTCAGGTCCCCCAGACGCAGCCTTTGCCTTCTTGGAGCTCCTGGGCTAAGATAAGACTTGATTCTGGCTCCAGGGTGTTGTAGGCAGAGCTCCCATCAGAAGGACAGAGAGCTAGAGAGAGAGTATGGGGCTTCCAAGATAGACAATGCAAGCAGCAAGGAAGGCTTCCTGGAGGAGGCAGCATTCAGTTGGGCCTTGATCTCTAGATCAAGACTAGGACTTGGCTGGGCGCCGTGGCTCACGCCTGTAATCCCAGCACTTTGGGAGGCCGAGGTCAGGAGATCGAGACCATGGTGAAACCCCGTCTCTACTAAAAAATACAAAAAATTAGCTGGGCGCGGTGGTGGGCACCTGTAGTCCCAGCTACTTGGGAGACTGAGGCAGGAGAATGGCATGAACCCGGGAGGCGGAGCTTTCAGTGAGCTGAGATTGTGCCACTGTACTCCAGCCTGGGTGACACAGTGAGACTTTGTCTCAAAAAAAAAAAAAAAAAAAAAAAAGAAGACTAGGATTTACAGAGACTAGGGGAAGGGCATCCAGATTGTGGGGTGAGGGGAGCAAGCACTCACAGGCCAGAAGACTCTGCCTAAATGAGAAGTACAGGGTCACTTCAGGAAGGAAGGATCTGCACGGGGAGGAGGCATCGCTGGAGGGGGCAGTGCTCAGGCCGGGAGCATAGAGACACAGCTTCTGCAGACTCCCAGAGGGTGAGAAGGCCTGACAGTATGCGCTCTTCTGCAAGCAGGATCCTCAGGCTTGGAAGGAGCAAGGGGTCGGGGTTGGGGGGGGGGTCAGGGAATAACCCTCCTGGGGGTGTTTGCATTTTAAAAGGGCACCTAATTAGCACAAATTAATGAGCAGAGCATCCAGGGCAGACTCTCCATTTCCCGTTGCTCCTGACCCCGCATCTGCAGGGGACCCCTTTGCCTGCCCTGCACCTTCTCTACCTCCTCCTCCTGCCCATCCACAGCTGCCCCCTCGCAGCTTGCTGCCTTATTGTCCAGCACCCCCCAGGGGTGTCTCTGCCCACCAATGGTGTTGGGGAAGGTGCCCCCCAGACTGTGAGCCAGACAGGAAGGAAGAGGATGCCGTAAAAACCCTCGGGGTGCTTGAGCACTCCATGGCCACTTCCTGTCCCCACAGCCCCTTGACTTCAGGGAACTGGTTATCTTTTCCAGGCGGAGCGAAGACATGGTCCATAGCAGCCAGGCTGGGTCCCAGAAGGCACTGGAGGTTAAGGGGAAGCTGAGGGCCGAGATGTGGGGAGGTGCCTGTTCTAACCCCCCGCCCAGCTACGGGCAAATCTGCCCCCACAGAAGCAGACGCACGGAGTGCAGGGGTGGTGAGAGGACTCAAGGCCAGGCAGTTCCAGGCTTTGCTACCCCTGGGGCTGTACACTGTGGTCCTGACTGGGGTCTCCAAGCTGGGGTAGAGGCTCCAGTGTTTGGTTAAAGGCCCAGCAAGAGGTCCTTTGTGTCCTCGGTGTGGGAGGCAATGTCCCATCCTTGGTTCCCCTGAACGATCCCATACCTTACTTCTCTTCCTGGCCCCTCACCGTATCCGCCCCAAAGTCCCCCTTGCACAGTCCAGCAGGGGGTCCTGGGTCTCGCCTGCAGAGCCTGCTGCATGCCTGGGAGAGGGGTCAGCTCTTGGGACTCTGGAATCTTGACAAGGCTGATCTCTGGTGGCCAATGCAGACCACTGTACCTTCTCTACCCCCCTGAGGCCAGGGAGAAGCCTGTGGGGCTCAGGCCTCAGCCTCAGGACCAAAGTGAGACTTGGGGAAGAAGACCTGCCCATTCTGGAGCAGACTGTGAGAGAGCCTGGGCAGCTCAAATGCAGAGACAGTTCCTGGGCCTCTTCTGCTCCAAGCTGTTCCAGGAGAAAAGGCCAACCCCACAGTGTCAGGGCTGAAGGCTGGACCCTCCCCAGAAACTTCCAGACAAGGATGGGTGGGGAGTGTGGAGAGAGAGAACCCTTGCCAGGATGAGAAGGGGACATCTAGCCTGGGGATCCCTTCACTGGCACCTCCTGACCGGCTCCCCATGTGGCAAGGAGCATCCACCCTTGCAGATAAGCTCTGGCCCATGGGCCTGGGCCTGAGCATATGGCAGAGCCAGCCCTGGGGGGAAACTGCAGGCCCTTGGGCTCTCCTGTGAGGTCCCTCTGTGGACTGTCCTTCTGGAGTCCTCCGGAGCAGGGGAGGGTCAGTGGAGAGGGGCTGCATGGTTGGGGAGGGTAGGCCAGGCTGCACCTGGCCTGGCTGATCACCCTCTCCTCACTTCCAGGGTCTCAGGTGGCCAAGGCAGCAACAGGTAAGCACCCAAGGCCCTGGGGTGGGAGGGACAGGAGCCGGCTGGACTGAAACAGGGACACTCACACCGAGAGGGAATTTGGAACGCAAAGGGCACTGGAGAATTCCAGAGGAGGGGAAAGTGGGGGCTGCGTGGAACTGGAGCCCAGAAAGGAGAGGAGGAGGAAGGTCCACATGGGAGCAGGATGGCCAGCACAGAGCATTGAGGCGCAGCGCAGGACAAGGGTGGCGGGGTCTGAGGATCACCCTGAAAAGTGACCGGCCCCCTCTGGGTGGCTCCCTTGCAGAGGGCATGACACCCGTTCCATCCTTCCAGGTGCCTGTTTGGGTCAGGCCCTAGGACAAGACCCTTCCCGGGTTATCTCAGTGTCTCTGTGGCCCCCACGAGGCAGCTGTTAGGTTGCCCTTCCCCGCATGGAGAGCCAGACTCAGGGGGCAACTAGGGAGGGTCTGCCTGTATCCCAGGCTGCCCAGAAGCTCAGGCCTCGCACTTCCCCAAGGTCTTCGGGCAGGTCAGGGGCAGGAGGGCCGAGGACTGGAGTGTGAGGCTGAGGGCTGAGCCTCGGCCATGGAACCAGCCCCAGTGAGCGCCCCCACCCACACCCCATGCTCCCCCAGCCTGTGGGCACACCAGGATGCTGAACCGAATGGTGGGCGGGCAGGACGCGCAGGAGGGCGAGTGGCCCTGGCAAGTCAGCATCCAGCGCAACGGAAGCCACTTCTGCGGGGGCAGCCTCATCGCGGAGCGGTGGGTCCTGACGGCCGCGCACTGCTTCCCCAAGTGAGTCCGCCCGCCCCTGCCCCCGCCCGCAGCGCTGACAGCGCCCCGCGCGCGGCCGGTTCAGCACCGCGGACAGCGCCCGCCGCGCCAAGTCCTGCGGGTGACCTCCCTGGGGGCTCCTGGTCCAGCCCCGCCTCCTTTCCAGCCAGATGCTTCCCTTAGGTCCAACCCCAGGGCTAACTTCCAACTGCAACCGCTGCTCCCGCCCGCGGGAGGCGCCTCGCACGGCCTCCAACCCCCTCCATCCCCTCCACCCACTCCCTGTGGGTCCCTGCGGAAGCCGCCGGCAGGTTCTGCACACCGGCCTGTCCTGTCCTTTCCCCATCCCGCATACACCTCAGCTCCACGACACTCTTCCCAGGAGGAACTCTGCTCACAAAGCCCAAGGACCAGACAGAATGGCCCTTCCTCCCCTCACCCACATGAGCCACCCCAGAAAGCCCTGAGCAGAGGCCAGGCCACCCAGCCCTCTGCCGTGTATGAACCACCTGGCCCCACACCTTCTGTGTGTCTCAAGTTCCTCACCTCACACCTCACCACCACAGCTCTAATTATTTTAAACCCCACATCTTTTTCTTTTTTTCTTTTTCCTTCTTGATCTTTAAAAGAGTATCATGACAAAAAACCCACATCTTAAATTCAGATACTCATGGCCAGGCACGGTGGCTCATGCCCATAATCCCAGCACTTTGGGAGGCCAAGGCGGGCAGATTAGTTGAACCCAGGAGTTCAAGACCAGCCTGGGCAACATAGCAAGACCCTATCTGTACTACTTAAAAAAAAAAAAATACCCAGGTGCAGTGGTGCCTGTGGTCCCAAGTACTCAGGAAGCTGAGGTGGGAGGATGGCTTGAACCCAGGGGTTGGAGGCTGCAATGAGCGACAATTGTGTCACTGCTCTGCAGCCTGGGTGACAGAATGAGAACTCTGTCTCTAAGGGGAAAAAAAAAATCAGAAACTTGGGCTGAGAGAGGGCAGGTCACCTGCCAGAGGCCCACAGGTGGTGCTGGCCCTGCTGCACCTGGAGGGTAGTTCTCTCCCAGCCAGCCTTTCGGGTAGGCACTGTGGCTGTCCCCATAGCACAGATGCGAAAGCTGCGTCACAGAGAACTTGTTAGGTGACTTCCCCAAGGTCACACAGCGGCCAGGGGTGGAGGTGGAAATCTGAGGAGGGCGGTCTGGCTTCAATGTAAACATGCATCACTGCTACACCTGGCTGTCCTAGAGATGGCTCTCAAAGACAGCATGCAGAGAGAGGTGTGGGGCACGATGGTGGCCAGAGAAGGAGCCCCAGCCCCTCCTGGGCCTGTCCCCACATGAGGGGCAGCCTCACACGGCCTCTCTGCTTCTCCCGCCAGCACCTCTGAGATGTCCCTGTACCAGGTCCTGCTGGGGGCAAGGCAGCTAGTGCAGCCAGGGCCGCACGCTGTGTATGCCCGGGTGAGGCGGGTGGAGAGCAACCCCCTGTACGAGGGCATGGCCTCCAGTGCCGACGTGGCCCTCGTGGAGCTGGAGGAACCAGTGTCCTTCACCAATTACATCCTCCCCGTGCGCCTGCCCGACCCCTCGGTGATCTTTGAGACGGGCATGAACTGCTGGGTCACTGGCTGGGGCAGCTCCAGTGAACAAGGTAAGGAAACACGGCTAGGAAATAATGAGGGATGTGCCTCAAGAAGGCCCAGGGCGGCTTGGGGGCCACTCTGAACCCACAGTCTTCCTGTTGCTGTATTAATACACACACCCGGTCTCTGTTCACATAGGTGGGGCTGAGGGGAGCAGCAGCAGACCCAGAAGGAAGAGGGGGTGAAGGGAGACGGGGACAGAAAGGGCCCAGCCTGCTGCCTGGAAGGAGGGAGGATGTCTGCCCCACAGTGCCCTAGGCCAGAGATAGTCTAAACATGAGGAAAGGGCAGGCAGGAAGGAGTGGTGGTTCCCGAGGCCGTGGGTTCTTGATGAGGAAGTCTGTTGAGCCCCGGGCCGTTCTGACCCTCCCCAGACCGCCTGCCCAACCCGCAGATCCTGCAGAAACTCGCTGTGCCCATCATTGACACGCCCAAGTGCAACCTGCTCTACAGCAAAGACGCCGAATTTGGCTATCAACCTAAAACCATCAAGAATGACATGCTGTGCGCCGGCTTTGAGGAGGGCAAGAAGGACGCCTGAAAGGTGGGAGCAATGTGGTGTCCACGGGGACTCAGTCCCCGCCTCCGGGCCCAGGGCAGGGTGGGATCATGCCCTGCTCCATGGGCTGTGCATTCCACCAGCTGAGCAGCTTGCTTCGAAAAAGCAGATTCCGGGCTGGGCGCGGTGGCTCATGCCTGTAATCCCAGCACTTTGGGAGGCTGCAGCAGGCGGATCACGAGGTCAGGAGATCAAGACCATCCTGGCTAACACGGTGAAACCGTCTCTACTAAAAATACAAAAAATTAGCCAGGCGTGGTGGTGGGTGCCTGTACTCCCAGCTACTTGGGAGGCTGAGGCAGGAGAATGGCGTGAACCCGGGAGGCGGAGCTTGCAGTGAGCCGAGATCACGCCACTGCACTCCAGCCTGGGAGACACAGCGAGACTCCGTCTCAAAAAATAAATAAATAAATAAATAAATAAATAAATAAATAAATAAATAAATTTTATAAGCCTACAATTAAATACATTATATTTAAAAAAAAAAAAGGTAGAGGCCGGCGCGGTGGCTCACGCCTGCAATCCTAGCACTTTGGGAAGCTGAGGCTGGTGGATCACCTGAGGTCAGGAGTTCAAGACCAATCTGGGCAACACGGTGAAACCCCGTCTCTACTAAAAAAATGCAAAAAAATTAGCTGGGCATGGTGGCGGGCGCCTGTAGTCCCAGCTACTCGGGAGGCTGAGGCAGGAGAATGGCGTGAACCGGGAGGCAGAGCCTGCAATGAGCCAAGATCATGCCACTGCACTCCAGCCTGGGCAACAGAGCAAGACTCCATCTCAACAAAAAACAAAAAACAAAAAACGAACATACTATAACTTAAAGAAACAAAACAAAACAAAACAAACAAAAAAAACCACCAGGCGTGGTGACTCATGCCTGTAATCCCAGCACTTTTGGAGGCCGAGGCGGTGGATCGCCTGGGGTCAGGAGTTCAAGACCAGCCTGAACAACACGGTGAAACCCTGTCTCTACTAAAAATACAAAAATTAGCCAGGCATGGTGGCGGGCCCCTGTAGTCCCAGCTACTTGGGAGGCTGAGGCAGGAGAATGATGTAAACCCAGGAGGCAGAACTTGCAGTGAGCTGAGATCCGGCCACTGCACTCCAACCTGGGCGACAGAGTGAGACTCCGTCTCAAAAAAAAAAAAAAAAAAAAAAGAATGGACTTGAATATTAATAACTAAGGGCCGCTGGCCAGGTGCAGTGGCTCATGCCTGTAATCTCACTTTGAGAGGCCAATGCAGGCAGATTACATGAAGTTAGGAGTTTGAGACCAGCCTGGGAAATATGGTGAAACCCTGGCTCTACTAAAATTACAAAAATTAGCTAGGTGTAGTGGTGGGCACCTGTAATCCCAGGTACTCAGGAGGCTGAGGCAGGAGAATTGTTTGACCCTGGGAGACAGAGGATGGAGTGAGCCAAGATCACACCACTGCACTCCAGCCTGAGTGAGAGAGCAAGACTGTGTCTCCAAAATTAATAATAATAATAATAATTAAGGGCATTTTTAGAAGTTGGATTATCTTCAATATTTAGTCATTAATTTTCTCTTAAAAATTTGGGAAACATTTTGCCTATTCCTCAAAAAATTAAATGAAGAATTCCCATTTGATCCAGCAATTCCACTTCTGGGTATATTCACAAAAGAATTGAAAGCAGTGTCTAAAACAGATATCTGTACACCCAAGTTCAAGCATCATTATTCACAAAAGCCAAAAGGTGGAAACAGGCTGGGCACGGTGGCTCACGCCTATAATCCCAGCACTTTGGGAGGCTGAGGCGGGTGGATCACCTGAGGTCGGGAGTCCGAGACCAGCCTGGCCAATATGGCGAAACTCTGTCTCTACTAAAAATACAAAAATTAACTGGCCGTGGTGGCATGTGCCTGCAATCCCAGCTACTAGGGGGGCTGAGACAGGAGGAACGCTTGAACCTGGGAGGCAGAGGTTGCAGTGAGCCGAGATTGTGCCACTGCACTCCAGCCTGGGCAACAGAGTGAGATTCTGTCTCAAAAACAAACAAACAAACAAACAAAAAACCATAAAAATCTTTCTGGATTTTAACGCCCTCTTCATTTGTTGGGTGGTTGCTGTGAGGAAGGGGCCTGTTCTCAGCCTTGGGTCCGTGGGCTCCAGGCACAGGGACATGGAGGCGAGTCTGGGTTCCTGATTCTCTAATCGCCGGCGTGGCTGTGCCTTGTTCCTCAAGAGCCCAGCTTTCCCTGTCGTCCTCTTGACTTTTGTCACTTGCTTGAATTTTTTTTTTTTTTTTGAGAGGAGTCTCGCTGTGTGGCCCAGGCTGGAGTGCAGTGGCCCGATCTCGGCTCACTGCAGGCTCCACCTCCCGGGTTCACGCCATTCTCCCGCCTCAGCCTCCGAGTAGCTGGGACTACAGGCGCCCGCCACCACGCCCGGCTAGGTTTTTTTTTTTTTTTTGTATTTTTAGTAGAGACGGGGTTTCACCGTGTTAGCCAGGATGGTCTCGATCTCCTGACCTCGTGATCCACCCACCTCGGCCTCCCAAAGTGCTGGGATTACAGGCTTGAGCCACCGTGCCCGGCCAACTTGCTTGAATTTAAGGCGGAGCCACCCTTAGAAGAATGGGCTTAAAAGGAGGGTTAGGGAGCAGACACCAAGGAACACAGAGAAAGGTGCCAAGAGGAAGTAGTTACCTGAGAGGCTCTAAGACTGCCTCTGAGAGCCCACCAGTGACCCGACCATCGGGTGCTGGAGAAATGTGGTCACCCAGACACTTTGAAACACTTTCTGTGGTTTATAATAATAATAATTATTATTATTAATTTTTTTTTTTTTGAGACGTGGTCTCACTGTCTCCCAGGCTGGAGTGCAGTGGTGTAATCTTGTGTCCCTACCATCTCCGCCTCCCGGGTTCAAGTGATTCTCCTGCCTCAGTCTCCTGAGTAGCTAGGATCACAGGCGCCCACCACCATGTCCGGCTAATTTTGTATTTTAGTAGAGATGGGGTATTTTGTCTTTCACCATGTTGGCCAGGCTGGTCTCGAACTCCTGACCTCAGGTGATCCGTCTGCCTTGGCCTCCCAAAGTGTTGGGATTACAGGTGTGAGCCACTGCACCTGGCCCATCGCGGTTTATAATTAGAGATTATCTGCTAAATGATGTCCTGTCCTCTCCCTCACACTGTGAGGTGAGGTCTGTTTGAGTCACGTCTGTATTCCCCAAACCTGGGACGGTATTGGGCTCAAATCCGTTCAGAAATGATTGACTGAATGAATGAATAAATGAATGAATACGTTTGGAGTCTCCTCTTCCCACTCCGCCCTCCCTCGTTCCCTCGTTCCCTCCAGCCCCCCAGGGACTGCCCAGCCCGCCTCCCACCCCCGACCCGGGAACTCCAGGGACTAGAGCGGGAGGGGCGGGGAGGGTGGGAGGGGGCGGTGGAGGCGGAGAGGTGGGAGGGCAGGGCTAGGGAGGGCTGCTCAGGGAGCCGGAGCCGCGACCAGGAGGCTGGGAGAGCCCCGCCCGCGCCCCGGACGTCTGCGCCGCGCCCCGCGCCCACCAGAGGGCAGCACCACGACGCGCGCGGACAAGGCTGAGGCGGGAACGCCCTCACCCCCTAGCCCCGCCCGGAGCCGCCCGGGCCCCGCCCCGCCCACGAGTACACCCCCGGCGCCGGCGGGGAAACTGAGGCCCGGCGCCCCCGACCCCGCGGCCCGGCCCCACTCTGGCTCTGACGTCAGCTCCGTGCCCCAAATAACTTCCTCCCCGAGTCTCTTACGCCGCGGCGCCGCGCCCACAGCCAGGCGGCAACACCGAGACTGTCACCACGGCCCGGCCTTCCCGGAGCCGCTTCCGCCCCGCCTGGTGCCGGGAAGCACCCGTCCCACCCGAGGGACGGCAGCCGGAGCCAGTGTCGGCCACCTGGGCCGGGCTGACGCGCGCCTGGGGGACTTCTGGGGCCTGGTGTCCCGGGAGGAGGGTCGCTGGGGCCAACCCCGGAGCCCGCCCCATGTCCCATCGCCTCCCCTGCCCTCGGCCCCACAAACACCCCTGTCCCTGACTTTCCCACCAGCGCTGCCTAGCCCCACTGTGTTCCGTCGGCGCTCAATAAAATACTGAATGAGGCCGGGCGCGGTGGCTCATCCCTGTAATCCCAGCACTTTGGAAGGCTGAGGACCGATCACGATGTCAGGAGATCGCGACCAGCCTGGCCAACATGGTGAAACCCCGTCTCTACTAAAATACAAAAAATTAGCCGGGCATGTTGGCGGGTGACTTTAGTCCCAGCTACTCTGGAAGCTGAGGCAGGAGAATGGCTTGAACCCGGGAGGCGGAGCTTGCAGTGAACCGAGATTGCGCTCCAGCCTGGGCGACAGAGCAAGACTCCGCCTCAAAAAATTAAAAAAATAAATAAAATAATAATAATGAATGAAGCTGGACGGACTTCGCGTGCACCGCGGTCAGCTTGGGGTGTGCTGGGTGTTCAGGGTCCAGGAACCAAGGCCAACGGCACCCCGCGCCGCGCTGACTTGAGGGGTCTGCCCGGGGGTCTCAGGGTTCAGGGCCAGGTCACAGAGGAGTCGGCTCTGGGCGCTTCCTTCCTGAGGAGAGGAGCTGGACAGGCCGGGCCATCGGGTTGGGCAGCATAGCCGGGCCTGTGCTCATCTCCAGCATAAAACTGCATTTCATGGAGCCTGCACCTCGCTCCTGCTTCAACACTTCTGCCACCGCCGACCCCAGCCCTGTGCCCCAGCCAGGCCTGAGGACATGAGGCGTCCCGCTGCGGTGCCGCTCCTGCTGCTGCTGTGTTTTGGTGAGTGACAAAGGTGCAGGGTCGGGGAGCTGCAGTCGCCCAACAGGCCCCGCTGCACTGCCTGAGGCTTCAGCTCAGCCCCCTACTCCCTGGGACAGGCCAGGGCTGTGGGACAGGCCATCCCTCCTGCCCCTGAGCAGGTGGGAAGGCTCTAGATGTGTCAACTGGGGAGCCCAAAGTGGGGAGGGCAGGGTGGGAGGTGTGCACACAGGCCGCAGAGGACCCCACTGCCATAACTGGGCAAGGCCTCCTCCCATGCCTCTCCGTGGGCTCTGGTGTGCCAGTTCTGGCCAGGCTCCCTGCTTCCTGCCACTTCATTCTCTCCAGCCTCTCCCCCCATTCTCTAGGTGAGGACAGAAGCCTCGTATGTGCAGGATGTGAACTCAGGCTCCAAGTGCCTGGACCATCATTCTTGGGGTGGGAGGGTGGCCGAGCCAGGGCTGCTGCCTGTGCCTGGAAGCCCCAGCAGGCTGGCTGCGGGCTCAATAGAGAGCTGGGGGCAGGGGGTGCAGGTGGCAGAGGGCCCTATCCCCTGCTGACAGAGGAACTGGCAATGCGCCACTGTGCCGTCTCCCAGTCCTGGGTCAGGGATAGCAGGTGCCAACCAGGGGGCCCCACCTGCCAGGTCCTCCCTGCAGGTCAGGACACTCTCTGTCAGGGAAACCCTCTCACATTCCTGGGCTAGCCTGGCCAGCCCGGCAGCCACCACACTTCCCTGTCCTCAAGTCACCTCCCGGGGCTGGGTCGGGTCATCCCAGGCTGCAGCTTAGCCAGGACTCCTGGCTTCCTAGTTCTCCTGGGCAGGAGGGCACCAGAGTGGCCCCTCTGGCCCGGCCTCCCCCACCCCATCCCCCCCAGCCTCCCAGCACAAGGATGATGGTGCCTTCTGAGCGAGCCATCTGCACAGAAGGTGGAAGGCAGTGACTGCCCCTGAGCGGGGTGAGGAACCAAGGTCATTGCCAAAACTCTTGGGCAATGAGTTTAGCAGTTGGTTCACCAACAGCTATGACCAGAGGCTGGACTCCTGGATGCGTCCTCACCCCCAGCCCCAGGGTGGCACCCCCACCAGGTCTTTGGCTGGCACCCACTAGAGTCCTAGGCTTCACCATCCCCACCAGCTACCAGCGAATCACAGGCCCAGGCCCCAAACAATGCTCCCGACATCCCCGGCACCCCTGTCTGTTGCTTCCAGCCCCCACAAGGCGCCCACCCTGGAGGGCTCAGCTCTCCACATCACCCATTTCCGATCAGCCCCCACAGCCACACTTGTGTCTCTCCACACATTTCCTGAGCTCAGGTCCCCCAGACGCAGCCTTTGCCTTCTTGGAGCTCCTGGGCTAAGATAAGACTTGATTCTGGCTCCAGGGTGTTGTAGGCAGAGCTCCCATCAGAAGGACAGAGAGCTAGAGAGAGAGTATGGGGCTTCCAAGATAGACAATGCAAGCAGCAAGGAAGGCTTCCTGGAGGAGGCAGCATTCAGTTGGGCCTTGATCTCTAGATCAAGACTAGGACTTGGCTGGGCGCCGTGGCTCACGCCTGTAATCCCAGCACTTTGGGAGGCCGAGGTCAGGAGATCGAGACCATGGTGAAACCCCGTCTCTACTAAAAAATACAAAAAATTAGCTGGGCGCGGTGGTGGGCACCTGTAGTCCCAGCTACTTGGGAGACTGAGGCAGGAGAATGGCATGAACCCGGGAGGCGGAGCTTTCAGTGAGCTGAGATTGTGCCACTGTACTCCAGCCTGGGTGACACAGTGAGACTTTGTCTCAAAAAAAAAAAAAAAAAAAAAAAGAAGACTAGGATTTACAGAGACTAGGGGAAGGGCATCCAGATTGTGGGGTGAGGGGAGCAAGCACTCACAGGCCAGAAGACTCTGCCTAAATGAGAAGTACAGGGTCACTTCAGGAAGGAAGGATCTGCACGGGGAGGAGGCATCGCTGGAGGGGGCAGTGCTCAGGCCGGGAGCATAGAGACACAGCTTCTGCAGACTCCCAGAGGGTGAGAAGGCCTGACAGTATGCGCTCTTCTGCAAGCAGGATCCTCAGGCTTGGAAGGAGCAAGGGGTCGGGGTTGGGGGGGGGGTCAGGGAATAACCCTCCTGGGGGTGTTTGCATTTTAAAAGGGCACCTAATTAGCACAAATTAATGAGCAGAGCATCCAGGGCAGACTCTCCATTTCCCGTTGCTCCTGACCCCGCATCTGCAGGGGACCCCTTTGCCTGCCCTGCACCTTCTCTACCTCCTCCTCCTGCCCATCCACAGCTGCCCCCTCGCAGCTTGCTGCCTTATTGTCCAGCACCCCCCAGGGGTGTCTCTGCCCACCAATGGTGTTGGGGAAGGTGCCCCCCAGACTGTGAGCCAGACAGGAAGGAAGAGGATGCCGTAAAAACCCTCGGGGTGCTTGAGCACTCCATGGCCACTTCCTGTCCCCACAGCCCCTTGACTTCAGGGAACTGGTTATCTTTTCCAGGCGGAGCGAAGACATGGTCCATAGCAGCCAGGCTGGGTCCCAGAAGGCACTGGAGGTTAAGGGGAAGCTGAGGGCCGAGATGTGGGGAGGTGCCTGTTCTAACCCCCCGCCCAGCTACGGGCAAATCTGCCCCCACAGAAGCAGACGCACGGAGTGCAGGGGTGGTGAGAGGACTCAAGGCCAGGCAGTTCCAGGCTTTGCTACCCCTGGGGCTGTACACTGTGGTCCTGACTGGGGTCTCCAAGCTGGGGTAGAGGCTCCAGTGTTTGGTTAAAGGCCCAGCAAGAGGTCCTTTGTGTCCTCGGTGTGGGAGGCAATGTCCCATCCTTGGTTCCCCTGAACGATCCCATACCTTACTTCTCTTCCTGGCCCCTCACCGTATCCGCCCCAAAGTCCCCCTTGCACAGTCCAGCAGGGGGTCCTGGGTCTCGCCTGCAGAGCCTGCTGCATGCCTGGGAGAGGGGTCAGCTCTTGGGACTCTGGAATCTTGACAAGGCTGATCTCTGGTGGCCAATGCAGACCACTGTACCTTCTCTACCCCCCTGAGGCCAGGGAGAAGCCTGTGGGGCTCAGGCCTCAGCCTCAGGACCAAAGTGAGACTTGGGGAAGAAGACCTGCCCATTCTGGAGCAGACTGTGAGAGAGCCTGGGCAGCTCAAATGCAGAGACAGTTCCTGGGCCTCTTCTGCTCCAAGCTGTTCCAGGAGAAAAGGCCAACCCCACAGTGTCAGGGCTGAAGGCTGGACCCTCCCCAGAAACTTCCAGACAAGGATGGGTGGGGAGTGTGGAGAGAGAGAACCCTTGCCAGGATGAGAAGGGGACATCTAGCCTGGGGATCCCTTCACTGGCACCTCCTGACCGGCTCCCCATGTGGCAAGGAGCATCCACCCTTGCAGATAAGCTCTGGCCCATGGGCCTGGGCCTGAGCATATGGCAGAGCCAGCCCTGGGGGGAAACTGCAGGCCCTTGGGCTCTCCTGTGAGGTCCCTCTGTGGACTGTCCTTCTGGAGTCCTCCGGAGCAGGGGAGGGTCAGTGGAGAGGGGCTGCATGGTTGGGGAGGGTAGGCCAGGCTGCACCTGGCCTGGCTGATCACCCTCTCCTCACTTCCAGGGTCTCAGGTGGCCAAGGCAGCAACAGGTAAGCACCCAAGGCCCTGGGGTGGGAGGGACAGGAGCCGGCTGGACTGAAACAGGGACACTCACACCGAGAGGGAATTTGGAACGCAAAGGGCACTGGAGAATTCCAGAGGAGGGGAAAGTGGGGGCTGCGTGGAACTGGAGCCCAGAAAGGAGAGGAGGAGGAAGGTCCACATGGGAGCAGGATGGCCAGCACAGAGCATTGACCGGCCCCCTCTGGGTGGCTCCCTTGCAGAGGGCATGACACCCGTTCCATCCTTCCAGGTGCCTGTTTGGGTCAGGCCCTAGGACAAGACCCTTCCCGGGTTATCTCAGTGTCTCTGTGGCCCCCACGAGGCAGCTGTTAGGTTGCCCTTCCCCGCATGGAGAGCCAGACTCAGGGGGCAACTAGGGAGGGTCTGCCTGTATCCCAGGCTGCCCAGAAGCTCAGGCCTCGGACTTCCCCAAGGTCTTCGGGCAGGTCGGGGGCAGGAGGGCCGAGGACTGGAGTGTGAGGCTGAGGGCTGAGCCTCGGCCATGGAACCAGCCCCAGTGAGCGCCCCCACCCACACCCCATGCTCCCCCAGCCTGTGGGCACACCAGGATGCTGAACCGAATGGTGGGCGGGCAGGACGCGCAGGAGGGCGAGTGGCCCTGGCAAGTCAGCATCCAGCGCAACGGAAGCCACTTCTGCGGGGGCAGCCTCATCGCGGAGCGGTGGGTCCTGACGGCCGCGCACTGCTTCCCCAAGTGAGTCCGCCCGCCCCTGCCCCCGCCCGCAGCGCTGACAGCGCCCCGCGCGCGGCCGGTTCAGCACCGCGGACAGCGCCCGCCGCGCCAAGTCCTGCGGGTGACCTCCCTGGGGGCTCCTGGTCCAGCCCCGCCTCCTTTCCAGCCAGATGCTTCCCTTAGGTCCAACCCCAGGGCTAACTTCCAACTGCAACCGCTGCTCCCGCCCGCGGGAGGCGCCTCGCACGGCCTCCAACCCCCTCCATCCCCTCCACCCACTCCCTGTGGGTCCCTGCGGAAGCCGCCGGCAGGTTCTGCACACCGGCCTGTCCTGTCCTTTCCCCATCCCGCATACACCTCAGCTCCACGACACTCTTCCCAGGAGGAACTCTGCTCACAAAGCCCAAGGACCAGACAGAAT